>NC_056749.1:55850645-55888145 GCF_019279795.1 Protopterus annectens
TTTGTTACCCTTTTGTTGTATTGCCATGTTTGAGTTTTCTTCTAAGGGACTATAAACTCTGTTGGCGCCAATTCCAGTGTACAGTTTATACATCATCAGAAGGGAAGTTATTGGTCTGTAGTTTTTAGGGTAGTTTGCAGGTCCGCTGTGAAGTAGAATTATTGTTTTTCCTGTTGTTAACCAGGTTGGTGTCTGTTCGGGGTGCTCGTATAAATAGTTCTTACTCATGGCAAAATCTTCATGTAAAGATGTTTACACTTTTAGCCAGAAGTTAAGTACTTCACCTGGCCTGTAATTTAGGATCTTTTTGTAACTTTGTTTCATTTCTTCTATTTCTCTGGTTGTTACTTCATCCCATTTCAAATCATGCACATTTGAACTTCTTCTTTGCATTCAGCATTGTTGTAATGTTCCACAGGATCTTCATAGATATTTCTCCAAAATGTATCTATTTCTTTTTTTTTGGTGGTGTTTCAATTTCTTTTCAAGTTTCCCAGTTCTCTATAAATCTGTTTGGGTCATCAATAAAAATTGCTTATTTTGTACTTTACCTTTATATTTTTCTGCATATCTCGTAAGTTTTTCTGCCTGTGCTGACAGTTTATTTGCAGTTGTGCATGATGGATCTCTTCTGATACTGAGCATTACTTGCATCATGACTATCTCTCAGTATTTGTGTTGATCTGTTCTCTTCTATACTTTCTAACATTGACACTTGTCTTAATTGCTTTTTAATTTTCTCTATTTGATACTTCCATGATGACATTTAATTTCTCCCTCTCTTCCTTTCCCTTACTGCCCTGTGTTTTTGTGGTAAGACTATCTGTTTTTAATTTAGCTGCACAGTAATATATTATATTTACTTCTGTTATATCGCATGGATCTCTATGGACAGTCCTAATTACTGTGTTCATTTGTTTTATCAAGCTTCTGACTTTTTGGGTTTTGTTGACTTTCTGTAGTCTATTTCTTTCATTGACCTTAATATGTCTGTCCTTCTCTGAAGTAGCAATTCTCTTAGATCATTCTTTTTAGCCATCCAGTATTTCCTCCTCGTCTTGTCTGTCTTTTCTATCTCCCATCTCTCCCTTCACTCTTTCTTTCTTTTGATGACTTCCTGGACTTGCGCATTCTTCCACCTGCTTTCCTTACATACCTTATTCCCATACCTGGCTCAGCTGCATACCTGTTATGAAGTCCTCACACGTGCTGTTTTGAGGTGCTTCCAGTCCTCTTCAACTCCACTTATTTCCTCCTCTTGTTGTGGTGGTAGAGCCCTAAGCAATTCTTAGAATTGTTGTATTTTCTCTTCAGTCATCTTCTAGGTCTTCAGCCTGGTCTCTTTTGCCATTGGAAGATGTCTATGACCACTGCTTGCATGTGATTGTGGCAACCAGTGTTTTTTACTGTGGGCTTACTGTTTGACTGGGGTGACTTTACAGTCACTGATGCTACCCCATTGTCCTTTCCTTACTAGGGGGAAGTATACCAGGTTTGCACAATAGCCACTTTTGTATGCGATTTTGTGACAGTATCACTTTTTGAACCATGTGTTACCTACTATGAAGCCATTTGCCAGACAGAAGTCTAGAGTGGCCTCTCCATCTTTATTCCTACTGCACCAACCATGTGGACCCAGGCAGTCCTTGTATCCTATTCTGTCTGTCCTGATATGTGCATTCAGGTCAGCCATTATCAACACCAATTTCTACTGTCCTGATTTATAAAGCGTCATTAAAGTGAATATGTTTCCTCTGATGCCAATCTCTGTTTCTCAACCCAACAGCTGTTAATTGAGGTTCCCATGATTTTCACTGACATTTTATTTTCTCATCTGTTCCAAGTGTATTACAAGCATATAAATAGGGCTCCTGCAGCTGTATACATAGCTTTATTATTTTCTGCAGATGTCAATCTTCACTCCAAAATTCAGTTTCTTGAGGTTTGTTACATTAATAAAACACTGACTAATTATATAACAAAATAGATACATCATTTTCAGTTTGTGGTAAGAGAAGCCTGAGTCAATTGGTTTGCATGTTAATTATTCTAACATTGCTACAGTCATCTTTGGTGTTTGATCTTGGACACACTGGGCTAAACAACGGGTGTCAGCAGAGGTGAAAATGGTCATATCTAACTTGATGAAGTGTTAAATGCACTGGTTTCTGGCTTGGTACTGACTTTCATTTCTTTGAGTGAGATATTTAAGTGCTGAGCTGTTACAAATGTCTTCTGCATTTCAGTGTATGTATTTATCTGAATGTGTTTACCAGTGTAATATATTCATGCATTCATTACAAAGTAGTAAAGTCAGATACTGTTGAGGTGCATCATGTGGACAGACAGGGCTTGGTTTTATTGTTTGGGGGTGGGTATGTGGTGTTATGAAACAGTGTATGTGTCCTTTCTACAGAATTCTGCTTAGTTGTGGAACTCACAGTCATAAGGGAAGTTTGGACAAGGGGTGAGTGCAGCCTTTATTATTAAATGAATACTGTTTGTTTCAGAATTTAACTTTTTATGGTTGGTGACAGTGGGATTATAAATGTCTGTCACAATTTGCTATAGGTGACTTTAATTATGGAGTAAGTTTTACAGACAATGGTGATATTCTGCTGTTTAAGCTGTTCTGTAGAGTCTGTGCAAGTCATCTGGAGAAGCAGTCAGCATTGTAGGAGATGGCTGCTCGAAGAATTAATGGGGCTTATTTAGATTACACACTTGTATATTACAGGTACATGAACATTTCTATGTTTGGGAGATTCACATTTAAACTGTGTGTTATTAATGACATCTCATGTTTGGTTTCATTACTGGAGAAATTGAAGTGGGGAGTATGTGTTTGATGTACTTCTTGTTTGCATGTTGCATGGTTTATATAGTGTAAAGCTTTGTATTATAGGTTTAATTCTTTACAGGTTGCTAGTTTTCCTGCACTCTGAGTGTGCAGTAATGTCAGTGTGTCTTTGTGTTGATGGAGGGGTGTTCTCTCCATTGCTGACTGGCTATTTTTCACTGATTGCTTGGGGGTCTGGTTTTCTAGGAGGTTTACCATGTCCATGTTGCTTTCCTCTGCAGGATTTTAGCCCTACTAAGAACATGCGGTCCATTTTAAGGTGTTCGTGTGGCTTATTAGTTATGTATTTTTTATACAATATTTATTGTGCTTTCCTTTTGTGGATAGTGATAATAAGTTTAGAATTAGTTTTGTGGAGGGGTTGTGAAACCACAGTTGTCACTTCACCTCTTGGTGTTCTATTTGAGAGTGATTATGGCCATTTTTTATTGCTCAGATATTGGGTAGGTTTTCCTGCTGGCTCTATTGAAACAACAGTCTACTTGATACAATAACATGGCTCCAGTGAGACATTCTGATACATGCTGACAGTTGTACGTTTTTATGTATGATATTTTCTTTCATTGTTTATGTCAAATCTTGAATTTGGCATATATACTGTAGGAAGAAATAAGTATGAATGATGCATCCAGTGTATTGTTGTGCCATGTTTGATGCATAACTAGTAGGTTCACAGGTTTAGACTAGACTAATGATCACCAGAATCTTTACAAGTCCTAAATCAGGCATATCTTTTAAATATTACCCTAACTCACGTTAGTTGGAGAACAGCCAGATTTTGAACAACATGGATTTCCTAAAGACTAAGAAGTATGAAACTCTAATGTCTGACATCACAGACTGAAGTATGAAACTCTAATGTCTGACATCACAGACTGAAGTATGAAACTCTAATGTCTGACATTACTGATTGAAGTATGAAACTCTAATGTCTGACATTACTGACTGAAGTATGAAACTCTAATGTCTGATATTACAGACTGAAGTATGAAACTCTAATGTCTGACATTACTGACTGAAGTATAAAACTCTAATGTCTGACATTACCGACTGAAGTATGAAACTCTAATGTCTGACATTACTTACTGAAGTATGAAACTAATGTCTGACGTCACAGACTAAAGAATGAAACTCTAATGTCTGACATTACGGACTGAAGTATGAAACGCTAGTGTCTGACATCACAGACTGAAGTATGAAACTCTAATGTCTGACATCACAGACTGAAGTATGAAACTGTAATGTCTGACATTACTGACTGAAGTATGAAACTCTAATATCTGACGTCACTGACTGAAGTATGAAACTCTAATGTCTGACATTACGGACTGAAGTATGAAACACTAATGTCTGATGTCACAAACTGAAGTATGAAACTCTAATGTCTGACATTACGGACTGAAGTATGAAACTCTAATGTCTGATATCACAGACTGAAATATGAAACCGTAATGACTGACGTCACAAACTGAAGTATGAATCTCTAATGTCTGACATCACTGACTGAAGTATGAAACTCTAATGTCTGACATTACAGACTGAAGTATGAAACTGTAATGTCTGACATTACAGACTGAAGTATGAAACTCTAATGTCTGACATCACTGACTGAAGTATGAAACTCTGTCTGACATTACAGACTGAAGCATGAAACTGTAATGCCTGACATTATGTAATGACTGTAGTCTTCAGTGATTTACCAGAAAATCAAAACATTTTATAAGGATAAAGGTAATAATATGAGGCAAAATCAGGGACAGCTGAGCGGTATGAAGTAGTTAATGACCAATAATATTGATTTCATATTTGTTCAGTTTGATGATTTTTCTTGTGGTGTGGTTGGCCAATTATTTCCACAGATTTCATTAACTGGGTGTGATTTTTTTATTGGGTTATAGTTGGTTACTTTTTGCAATCACAAGTTGTATATCGTATTGTATTGTATTATATTAGCGGGGTGTAGGCAGAGGAAACATTTGTAAGGACAAGGTCAAACATACTTGTTTACTGATGTCTACCAGGAAAGTCTAACTGGCTAGGTGTCCATTTTCATCTAGATAAAGTTAGGAAGTGAGTGTAAAGGGCGAGTCAGGAGGTGTGAGGTATGATTAGGAACGTGTTCGTATTTAGGAATATCATTATCCTGAGTTTGGGCAAAAGCCGAGACAGATTTTGGCTAAGAACTATTTCTGGATGGTTTTGAAGAACTGGAGGGAGGGTATTGATCTGATGGATATAGGTAATGAATACATGGTATAAATATAGATCATGGACTGCAGATTTGATAAAGTTGTGGACAGAAAAGGTTTTCCTCACTGAATCATAATGATGGAGTACAAACAAAGTTGTATAGAACAGTACTTATTGCTAGACAAGCAGATGATTGCTGGCTAATGCTGTTGGTGGGAAGAAGCTCTGTATACATTAGTTGATGAGTTAGTTCTAATCAATTTAGGCTTTCAGTGCCCTACAGTAGTGGGTTCTGAAAGGGGCATTTGCTGATAATTTAGCCACTTTATTATAGTATTGCTCAAATTTTGCTTTTTATGCTGCCTGGAAGTTAGTAGGAATGAGTGCTCCATAAATTACTGAGGGGAGGTGTTAAGTAGTGGACAGTGTAGCTTTAGTTGTGTTGGTGAGAGTTTTTGGATCTGTAAAGCATTGCAAGTTTTTGGTGAGTTTATGTGGATGGGGAGTCTGTCCCACAGCAGCAGCAGCAGCATTGTCTGTCAAATATGCCTGTCCCGCCAAACTGTTCTATTAATGTTGCAGAAGAGGTGGCGATATTGTAGTGTACTGGCTCACCAGATGTGCAGTAGCAAGCGCCGCCCCAACCCCGCCCCAGCTGGTTGACGTCTTGCTGTACTTATGAATAACCAAAAATGAAGTGGCTTCCTCGGCATGAATATTCATTTTGATGAGTAATCGCAGTTATATTTAACAGATAAATTTAAACTCCATTTAAAGAATCATTAAGTGCATGCTTAGCTGTTTCAGCATAAGTTAACAAATGCTGGAATACAAGCGCCAAATTGACAAACTACTACAAGTAATCCTAACTATCATATCATATCATAACCATATCACATCAACTGTACAAGAGATCCCAGTAAATATAAACAATTACTTTTTCCCCTTTGCTTTTGCAGGGGGCAAGCCCCTACACCCCCTTGTGGGGGCGCTGTGCCCCCTACATCCCCACTATTTGAATATACCAACTCCAAGAACCGACTACAAGGGGGATGCAGGGGGGGGGCTTGCCCCCTGCAAAGGGAAAAAGTCATTGTTTATATTCACTGGGATTATTTATATAGGATTAGTTGTAGTACTTTATATTAAGCAAAACGCAGAAGAAGGTCCTTGCACACCAGCATTACAAACAAATAACTAAACTATCACAGGAATGTATAGTACTGAGCTGCTCATCTACATTCATTATATGCATGTCATCACGGGGTAACATACATGGCATGTCAATCATGCCTCATCATTACAAACAAATAACTAAACTATCACAGGAATGTATAGTACTGAGCTGCTCATCTACATTCATTATAAGCATGTCATCACGGGGTAACATACATGGCATGTCAATCATGCCTCATTTCCTTACCACTTCCTAGGTTTTAGGCTTGTCAATCACCCTGGCCACATCCACTCCTGTGCAAAACTGCCGGTGAGCCAGTACACTACAGTATCACCGAAGAGGTTTAGATGCCTAGGCAAAGTATTTGTGATGCCGTTTGACTTAGTGATGTGCAGTAAATCCATTAGTAATAGGTCAGAGGTTGCCTTGTATGCCAGACACAGGTCACATATTTGGAATCTGTAGGTTACCAAGTATATTTACAGGGGTTTCAGTCGGTCCATGTAGGACCTGTTGTTTAGGCCTTGTATCCTTTCAGTAAGGTATCTTTGTGGGAGCTCCAATTGTTGCATGTGTCTGAACAGATACATGCCAAAGGGGGGATTATGTGTATAATTGGCTCAGTGACATCTCTAGATCTAGGCATGACCCCTTTGTTTGTTTATAATCTGTGGAATAGAGAAGGACTTTCTTACAACAACAGACACATTGGTCAAAAGTTAAGTCACTGTTCACATAAGTTTCCAAACCCTGAACAACTGGGCAAATGTCTTAGGGGCATGTTGTCAGTGTGGTAGTTCCCAGGTGTAAATGACTTCACAAAAGATGCAGTAATGCATTTTTTAGAATTTAATTTTAGACTGTGGTTTTGACACCAGTTATTTATTTGAGACCAATCTCCCTGCAGGCTGGACAAATCATTTGAAGATTCAGTGAGTGCTCCTAGCCTACAGTCATCTGCAAAATTAGAGGTCATCATCCACTTTTATCATTAATAATTAGTATTATGATCATTATTAATTATTATTATTATTATTATTATTATTATTATTATTCAATATTACTTACAATCATCCACTATCCTCAGAATCTCAAAACACACTTTCTTGAAGCACTCCTTAAAATGGAGAACATCAACATTTGTGCCGTAACAGAGACCTGGTTCAAGACAGCAGAAAGCACTTCTGCACTACCAAGCTATTACTCATTCTACACCTTTTGGCCCCAGAACTTGGATGAAGCTCCAAAGGTGGTGGTGTTTCCATATTCATAAAGGATCTGCACACCTCCAGGCTGGTTGCCCAACAACGCATCTGAGATACTTGAGGTGCAGCTAACATTGGGTAAAACAGCGATTCAGGTCGCAGCCTGCTATAAGTCCCCAACCATGTCCCAAGACACTCACTCCACATTCCTAAGCACCCTGGAGAATATTAGGGTCCAACCTAACACTCTCATACTGGGTAACTTCAACTACCCCTCCATTAACTGGGAAAACTACTCATGTACCAATACATTTGCCTGTTTCATGGAATTCATTAATTCCAATGCCGTGGACCAGCTCGTTCATTCCCCCGCTAGAGGTAGCAACATCCTTGACCTGATCATTACTAACATGGGCAACCGTTGCTTTACACCAGTAGTTAACTCCTCCCTGGTTAAATCTGACCACAAATTAATCACCTTGGAAATCCACATCCCCCCCCCCCCCGCAAAGGTACTACCATGTAAAACTTCTCCAAAGCTAACTTTGGGCTCCTAAAAGGAGATGTGGCTAACTTCACAGCACCCATGCAAATGGAGATCAGTTGCATGACCACCATATCGTGTACCAATGCACTGTATGAACGAGTACACAGATGCATGGATCTCACCATACCCAACAGAACCAAGATGCTGTCCTCCAAAAAAAGGAAGCCAATCTGGTGGTCTCCTGCCATAAACAAACTCTACAACAGAAGGAGGAAACTGATGTGGAATAAGGTGAAGTCCCAAGACTAGAAAACACTCCCTTATCAGCTTCAACAAAAAGTTGAATCATCAAATCCTTTAAAGCTAGCTATGAAAACAGAATTGCAGCAGATAGTAAAGACAACTACAAGGCCTTCTATAGTTATGTAAAGAATCTGAATGTCAATACCCAGATTTGCTCTGAGCTACTGCACAAAGGTATTATCTATACTGAGCCAACAGATATTGCTAATATACTGGCCGACAGATTCAGTGCCAACTTCAACCCTCTCCCCCCCAAGGGACCAGTCACAGTACTAGTAGATTGCTCGGCACCCAGCATTATTGCTGCACAGGTTACAACAGCACTGTGCAAGGCCTAGAATACAGCTTCTATGGGACCCGGCAATATCCCTGGCTGTGTTCTACATGCACTACAGAGTGAACTGGCACCTCACCTGTGTGCCCTGTTTAGTCACAGCCTCACCTTGGGCTTTGCCCCTACCAGATGGCGCACCGGTACAGTCATCCCTCTCCACAAAGGAGGAGCGACTACAGACCCTGGGAACTATTGCCACATTAGCCTGAGGAATCATGTTATGCAAAGCTATGGAACGCATCATCATGGCCTAATAAACAAGGATATAGGGAATCTCCAAACTCTGGATCCCACACAGTTTGGTTTTGTGAAGGGTAGATCATGCCTGCTCAACTTAGTCGACTTCTTTGAGTCCTTCATCAGACCTGTGGATGAATGCAAGGTAGTTCCTACAGCCTACCTTGATCTGGCCAAGGCCTTTGATACAATTCTCCACTCAGGAATTATAGAAAAACTCATTAAGCTAGGCATCAACCCCTATATCACTATGTGGGTTGCAAACTGGCTCACAGGTAGAATCCACAGTGTGAAAGTAGCTGACTCCAAGTCAGACTGCTGACCAGTCACGAGTGGAGTCTCACAGGATTCCTCTCCTGTTTGGTATCTACTTCTCTGAAGTCCAAGCCAACATGAAGGGACTCTGGCTGAAAAAGTTTGCAGATGATTGCAAGTTGGGAGCTATTATTAACTCCCCAAGTGATGTTGACAATCTACAGAAAGGCCTCACTGAGACCAACGAATGGTGTCAAAACCATGGCCTTAAGCCCAATGCCAAAAAATGTGTTGTCATCCTCTTTGGGAAAAACCCAGTTCCCATGGTTTAACACATCGATGGTATTCCACTGAACACAGAAGGCGTCATAAGAGATCTGGGAAAACTGGCTGACACAACCTCTCCTTTGACCACCACATTGCCACTGTGGTCAGAAAGTCCTATGTGGCACATCTCATTACTAAGGGTTTTCCATCCAGGAAGAAAGAGGTCATTGTCTCCCTCTACTCTTCCCTCATTAGGCGAATCATTGAGTACGATGCCCCATTTGGCATGTACCTCACTAAACACTTGCACCAACTGGAGAGCCCACAAAAGTACCTCACAAAGAGGATCCTAGGCCTTAAACATTTGTCTTATATGGACAGACTCAAAACACCTATTCTCTGTCTCATATCACATACTTAGAGGCGATCTCTGCTTGACTTATAAAGCCATGTTTGACCCAGCTCTGTTGGAAATGCTACATTTAAAGAAATCCTAATCCCTCCACACCACACACTTGAGACCTCAACCTCATTACCACAATCAACAGAACATGCTGGAGGGACAGGTTCATAACCCAGAGACTGCCCATGCTATGGAATAGACTTCCCATCCATGTCAAGCAGAGCACCTCACTGGCTGTCTTGAAGAGAAATCTTGATGAGTGGATGGGAAATAGAAAATTCACATAAACACAAACATTTTACAGCACCAAAGGAGGTTAGAAGAATGTTCAGTCCTTTAATGTGTCTACTCCAAAGTAATGAGCAAACCGGTTTCAGCAATGGTAATGCCTTCTTCAGTGCTATGACACACAAACATGATATGACACACAAACATGATGATTCATTTAAATAATAAAACACATAATAAGAGTCATCTTCCTATTGGTTCATACCAAATTTAACCAAGCTCATTAAGGCCAGGCCTAAACAAAGCACCCAGCCTAACAATCCAACTAGATTCCTTTTTATTCAGTTGTTTCAGTCCCTAATAATCTAACTAGATTCATTTTTATTCAGTTGGTTCAGTCCCTAATAATCCAACTAGATTCCTTTTTATTCAGTTGGTTCAGTCCCTAATAATCCAACTAGATTCCTTTTTATTCAGTTGGTTCAGTCCCTAATAATCCAACTAGATTCCTTTTTATTCAGTTGGTTCAGTCCCTAATAATCCAACTAGATTCCTTTTTATTCAGTTGATTCAGTCCCTAATAATCCAACTAGATTCCTTTTTATTCAGTTGGTTCAGTCCCTAATAATCCAGCTAGATTCTGTTTATTTGGTTGGTTCAGTCCCTAATAATCCAATTACATTCCTTTTTATTCAGTTGGTTCAGCCCCTAATAATCCAACTAGATTCCCTTTTATTCAGTTGGTTCAGTCCCTAATAATCCAACTAGATTCCTTTTTATTCAGTTGGTTCAGTCCCTAATAATCCAACTAGATTCCTTTTTATTCAGTTGGTTTAGTCCCTAATAATCCAACTAGATTCCTTTTTATTCAGTTGGTTCAGTCCCTAATAATCCAACTAGATTCCTTTTTATTCAGTTGGTTCAGTCCCTAATAATCCAACTAGATTCCTTTTTATTCAGTTGGTTCAGTCCCTAATAATCCAACTAGATTCCTTTTTATTCAGTTGGTTCAGTCCCTGCACCTTTTGTACTTGCGTGCCTTTTGCCTTTTGTGTTTCTGAAATAGAAAATTCACCCCAGGGATCACTCCAATGGCTTTACTCGAAAGAGGCACTGGGAACTAAGGTTGAGTGGCACGATGCTAGGGTAATCCTATGGGACAGGCTTGTAAAGGCTCCAGGGTCGTTAGCTTAGTACACACCTATGTACCTATGGGACACAGGCAGGTATGAGCCTAGCATTCTGTCTCCATGGATGATGTCACAATACCAACAATAAATTACACCCCCTTTGAATTGTTTTTCCCTGTAATTTGTCCTTTGTCATGGCGTAACTTCAAAGTGGGTTTACACTTTCATGGCTACTGTAATGTAATCAATCAGTGTAGGGTGTATCTTTTTAGTTTTCCCGTAATGACTGTATTTAGCAACACATGATCCTTAGTTCCTTATGAATTTATTTTGTTAGTAGTTTGTTCTATTGCCATGATTGAGTTTTCTTCTAAATTACTATAAACTCTGTCAACATCAGTTCCAATGTATAGGTTATATATCGTCAGAAAGCAAGTTACTGGCATTTAGTTGTTAGGATAGCTTGCAGGTTTGCTTTTAAGTAGAATTGTTGTTTTTCCTTTTATTAGCTAGGTTGCAGTGTTCAGGATGGGTGTATAAATAGTTCTTACTCATGGCTAAATCTTCACAAAAAGATGTTAACACTTTTAGCCAGAAGTTAGGTACTGCATCTGGACCTGGTGTTTGCCAATTATAATATTTTCTTAACTTTGTTTCAATTTCTGTGGTCATCACTTCATCCCATTTCATATCCTGTACATTTGAGCTTCTTATTCTTTTACTTTTTTATCCATTTAGCATCTTTGTTATGTTCCACATGATCTCCATTCGGCATCTTTGTTATGTTCCACATGATCTCCATTTAGCATCTTTGTTATGTTCCACACGATCGCCATTCGGCATCTTTGTTATGTTCCACATGATCTCCATTCGGCATCTTTGTTATGTTCCACATGATCTCCATTCGGCATCTTTGTTATGTTCCACATGATCTCCATTTGGCATCTTTGTTATGTTCCACATGATCTCCATTCGACATCTTTGTTATGTTCCACATGATCTCCATTCGGCATCTTTGTTATGTTCCACATGATCTCCATTCAACATCTTTGTTATGTTCCACATGATCTCCATTCGGCATCTTTGTTATATTCCACATGATCTCCATTCGGCATCTTTGTTATGTTCCACATGATCTCCATTCGGCATCTTTGTTATGTTCCACATGATCTCCATTCGGCATCTTTGTTATGTTCCACATGATCTCCATTCAGCATCTTTGTTATGTTCCACATGATTTCCATTCGACATCTTTGTTATGTTCCACATGATCTCCATTCAGCATCTTTGTTATGTTCCACATGATCTCCATTCGGCATCTTTGTTATATTCCACATGATCTCCATTCGGCATCTTTGTTATGTTCCACATGATCTCCATTCGGCATCTTTGTTATGTTCCACATGATCTCCATTCGGCATCTTTGTTATGTTCCACATGATCTCCATTCGGCATCTTTGTTATGTTCCACATGATCTCCATTCGGCATCTTTGTTATGTTCCACATGATTTCCATTCGGCATCTTTGCTATGTTCCACATGATCTCCATTCGGCATCTTTGTTATGTTCCACATGATCTCCATTCGGCATCTTTGTTATGTTCCACATGATCTCCATTCGGCATCTTTGTTATGTTCCACATGATCTCCATTCGACATCTTTGTTATGTTCCACATGATTTCCATTCAGAATCTTTGTTATGTTCCACATGATCTCCATTCGGCATCTTTGTTATGTTCCACATGATCTCCATTCGACATCTTTGTTATGTTCCACATGATTTCCATTCAGAATCTTTATGTTCCACATGATCTCCATTCGACATCTTTGTTATGTTCCACATGATTTCCATTCGACATCTTTGTTATGTTCCACATGATTTCCATTCAGCATCTTTGTTATGTTCCACATGATCTCCATTCGGCATCTTTGTTATGTTCCACACGATCTCCATTCAGCATCTTTGTTATGTTCCACATGATCTCCATTCGGCATCTTTGTTATGTTCCACATGATTTCCATTCGGCATCTTTGTTATGTTCCACACAATCTCCATTTGACATCTTTGTTATGTTCCACACGATCTCCATTCGGCATCTTTGTTATGTTCCACATGATCTCCATTCGGCATCTTTGTTATGTTCCACATGATCTCCATTCGGCATCTTTGTTATGTTCCACATGATCTCCATTCAGCATCTTTGTTATATTCCACATGATCTCCATTCGGCATCTTTGTTATGTTCCACATGATCTCCATTCGACATCTTTGTTGTGTTCAACACGATCTCCATTCCACATCTTTGATATGTTCCACATGATCTCCATTCGGCATCATTGTTAAGTTCCACATGATTTCCATTTGGCATCTTTGTTATGTTCCACATGATCTCCACAGATAATTCTCCAAAATGTATCTATTTCTTTTTTTGCTGGGGGTTCGATTCCTTTTGCCTTGTTTCTCAATTCTTTAAAACCTTTTTGGTTTATCACTAAAGTGTTTATTTTGTAGTTTTCCTTTATATTTATCAGCATATCTTCTAAGTGTTTCTGACTGTGCTTATATTTTTACTCTATAATTTGTGATAGTGCACGATAGATCCTGATCTGTTCTGATACTGCGTATTGCTAATATTACATCTCTGTTTGTGAGTATTTTTGTTGATCTGTTCCCTGTTCTGTACTCTTCTAACAGCAACACTTCTTGTCTTAACTGCTTTATAGTTTTCTCTGTTCAGTACTTGCATGGTGGCATTTGATTTCTTCCTTTCCTCTCCCTTACTGCCCCTTGTTTTTGTAGTTAAACATCTGTTATTAATTTAGCTGCAAATTAATATAGCCTACTTCTGTTAGATTACTCAAATTTCTGTTGAAAGATGTAATTATTGTGTTCATTTGCTTAATCAGACTTCTAACATTTTGGGTCTTATTGACTTTCTGTAATATTTTTTCATTGACCTTAATATGTCTCTCCACCTCTATTAAATAAAGCAACTGTTACTTTTGCTCTCCGTTTTCTGAAGGGATTCTATGGAAAGTTCCTGAACATCTTCCTGTGACATATTGTCTTCAGCTGCATCCTGTATCACCTGTTGCTCTTTCATATAGGAATTCACTTGTCTATCACTACACAATGCTGGCTGTGTCAGAGTTGTCACTTGTCTATCACTACACAATGCTGACTGCGTCAGAGTTGTCACTTGTCTATCACTACACAATGCTGACTGCGTCAGATTTGTCACTTGTCTATCACTACACAATGCTGACTGTGTCAGAGTTGTCACTTGTCTATCACTACACAATGCTGACTGCGTCAGAGTTGTCACTTGTCTATCACTACACAATGCTGACTGCTTCAGAGTTGTCACTTGTCTATCACTATGTAACACTAACTGCGTCAGAGTTGTCACTTGTCTATCAGTACGTAACACTGACTGCATCAGCGTTGTCACTTGTCTATCACTACGTAACACTGAGTGCATCAGAGTTGTCACTTGTCTATCACTACACAACACTGACTGCGTTGGAGTTGTCACTTATCTATCACTACATAACACTAACTGCATCAGAGTTGTCACTTTTCTATCACTATGTAACACTAACTGCGTCAGAGTTGTCACTTGTCTATCACTACGTAACACTAACTGCGTCAGAGTTGTCACTTGTCTATCACTACATAACACTAACTGCATCAGAGTTGTCAGTTGTCTATCACTACGTAACACTAACTGCGTCAGAGTTGTCACTTGTCTATCACTACGTAATACTAACTGCGTCAGAGTTGTCACTTGTCTATCACTACGTAACACTAACTGCGTCAGAGTTGTCACTTGTCTATCACTACGTAACACTAACTGCATCAGAGTTGTCACTTGTCTATCACTACGTAACACTAACTGCATCAGAGTTGTCACTTGTCTATAACTACGTAATACTAACTGCGTCAGAGTTGTCACTTGTCTATCACTACGTAACACTAACTGTGTCAGAGTTGTCACTTGTCTATCACTATGTAACACTTACTGCATCAGAGTTGTCACTTGTCTATCACTACGTAACACTAACTGCGTCAGAGTTGTCACTTGTCTATCACTACGTAACACTAACTACATCAGAGTTGTCACTTTTCTATCACTACGTAACACTAACTGCGTCAGAGTTGTCACTTGTCTATCACTATATAACACTTACTGCATCAGAGTTGTCACTTGTCTATCACTACGTAACACTAACTGCATCAGAGTTGTCACTTGTCTATCACTACGTAACACTAACTGTGTCAGAGTTGTCACTTGTCTATCACTACGTAACACTAACTGCGTCAGAGTTGTCACTTGTCTATCACTATGTAATACTAACTGTGTCAGAGTTGTCACTTGTCTATCACTACGTAACACTAACTGCGTCAGAGTTGTCACTTGTCTATCACTACGTAACACTAACTGCGTCAGAGTTGTCACTTGTCTATCACTACATAACACTGAGTCAGAGTTGTCACTTGTCTATCACTACATAACACTAACTGAGTCAGAGTTGTCACTTGTCTATCGCTACATAACACTAACTGTGTCAGCATTGTCAACGGTTCCTGCTCCTTCTCTTGCTGTGCAGCTCCAGGTGAACGTTTGGACTCCTTTCCTACTGAAGGCTGTAGAGAATCTTCATGTGGCAAGTAATCAGATGCTTCCCGTTTTCCCTGTTTCTCCTTAATTTGTTAGACTCATTGTTCCATCATCCTGTAACATTACCACTGCAGGATTTTCTACACTAAATCCTTCACTTTGCAGGTAATCCATAACTTCATTTTCCATTTCTTTAACTTCCCTATTACTTATCCTTTTTTCTACTTTCCCCTTTGTCTTCTTATTTTTTGTAATATGACATTGTGCATATCTGGATGCCTTTGCCTGTATTTCTCTGTTACTATCTTTGGTGCCACTTTTTGTATGATTTGTTTTGCGTTCTTTGCATAAATATTGCTCTATATTAAAGTTGTTATACTTTCCCATGTCCATATTTCTTCCTCAGACATCTGCCACTCTTTCTGATTTCCTTACTTTGGGGACTAACTCTTCCATCATGCTGTGACAAACCGTGTTAGACTTTCTGCACTAAATAAGTCACTTTGGAAGTATTCCATAACTTCAGCTTCTGTTTGTTTAACTTCTACTTTACTATTCTTCTGTTTTATATTCTCATTTGTGATCTTATTTTTTGTGTTGTGACAGTTTCCATACCTGTATACTTTGCTTGTATTTTTCTGCAAATATCTTTGGAGATGCTTTCTGGTATAAATTACTTTGGCTTTTTCATTTGCATAAATATTGCAGCAAATCAGATCTCTCTTTCTTTCCTATGTCCATGTTTATTTTTCATGACTTTAAAACAATCTTTAGGTTTTGTTCTTTACATTTTACACTTCCTTGGTTGCTTCTTTTTCCAAAAGTCCCAAAGTTTTTGTCTATATAATGTTTTTCATGGATTTGTTGTACTGAGCACAAAAATGCATTTGAAGATTTTGACAGATGTTCTTTGTGTTTCACTGTAGGATTATCCTGCCAGGGGTAGCCCTCAGTCAGCCCGAATACCAGAGGCTTAGTATTTCTACGTCGGTTGCTCTCACTCAAGGACTGACGTCAGGTCATCTGTGGTATAAGATCAGGCAGCCAACATCATTACAGCCATCTTTCTTGCTGAGGACCCCAAACCAGAAGCAGTTCGCACGAGTGCCGATCAGCCACTACCTGAGTTTTTGTTTCCAAATTGAAGTTGAAGTCTTCTAAAGCTAAGTACCCCATTGGGAATCCTTTTTTCTTGCTCTAACCGATGTCAGAAAAAGTTAACAATTGTCTCGCCTGTGGAAAGCAAATACCACACAGAGATGTCCATTCTTACTGCATCACCTGTTTAGGTCCAGACCATGATGTCCTTCACTGTCGGTTTTGTGCTTTGTTCAACGCCAGAACTATACGTCATCGGGATCTTATTGTAGCTAAATATTTTCGCTCTCAGTCCTCATATTCCGATATGGCTTTGGTAAGCCGTCCAACTACTGATCTTCTGAAAAAAATGTAAGGATAAAGACAGAGACAGACCGCACATGTCCAAAACTGCCAACGACACTTCCGTTAAGCTAGTCTTCAGTTCTCCGGACCTCAGTGAGGTGCTTTCTCTGCCCCTGATGCCCGCTTCTGTGGCTTCACAGGCCACTACCGAGACTTGTTCAGAGTCCGGTATGCCGCGAGTATCTTCTTCGACTAAGGATCCTGCAGATGTCTCTACCTTGAATGGGTCTGGAGCTGCTGAGCAGGCACTGGCTTCTGAGGAAGTTCTTCACACTAGCGATACTTGACACAAACCGATGACTTCTTTCGCATCTTCGGTTCTTTCTAAAACTACCAGGTTTCTAAGGCCTAGGGTGCGAACTACACCTAAAAAAATGACCTAAACTCAGGCACCTGCTTCCATGCTTCAATCTCAAATGCTTAAAATGGGGGAAGACCTTATTATGCTTATTGGGGAAGCCAGGCTACCCCTTCGAAAAGAAAGAGACTTGTCCCCAGTAGTTTTATCTGAACAGGAGTCCAATGACTCTGAAGTTTCTGAATATGAAGACATGCAACCCCTCTCTGCTTCTGAGGATTCTGATGCAAAGGAATCCATTCCTTCGGCCTCTCCTCCCGAAGACTTTTCATTTAGTGAAACCCTACATACTTTAAGTGAGCATTTCCAATGGAAATGTCAAGACTATCCTCAGTCAAAAAAGAGATGCAGGGAATTCTTAGATTTACCACAGCACAGACCTTTAGCCATTCCTCCTGTCCTGGATGTTGTGGATGATGTTTTTATGGAATCCAGTTTGACACCTGACACCCTTCCTCCTGCTCTCAAGAAACCTGACAAGTACTACAGAGTCCCTGATTCTCACAAATTCCTTTTCAAAAATCCTACTGCTGACACAGAGGTCATCTCCCAAGGACCTAAAGGAATTAAAGCAGCCTCAACTAAGAATCCCACCCCCTCAGACAGGGATTCCCGAGCTTTAGACAGATGGGGTAAGAAAGTATACACCTCTGCAACTCTTGCTATTAGAGCACTAAATTGTCAGTTCCACATGCTGAAATATCAGCATCATACCATGGAACTCCTCAAACAAAAAATTTCTTCTTTCCCTGCTTGTGCAGAAAATAAAGAATTACAAGAGCTTATGCATTCTGCAAGCCAAGTTACTAAGCACCCCTTGAAATGTGGCTTTGATGCGCTAGAAGCATCTTGCAGGGCAGCAGTCACTGGTTCTGTCCTTAAAAGGCATGCTTGGCTTAAGGATCAGACCTTGCCAGAACATGTCAAATCAAAATTATTGGACGCACCATTGAACAAAGACAATTTGTTTGGCACCAAGGCAGAAGAGGTCTTAAAGAAGATGGAATAAAAATCTAAATCTATGCAGACAGTTAAAGACTTTTTACAGGTACAGCCTCCGAGGTTCAGTAGGCACTGCCCCTCCAAGCACTGGTCCTTTCTAGCCCCTTCAGTCCAGGTCAGCCCAGACCCATGGTAAGCAGACCCCTCAGACAGCAGTCCCAGGGAATGCAGAGATCAAAGCAATGGAGTTCCTCCTCTTCAAAAACAGGGAGTGCTAAGCCACCCCCTTATGGTAAGAACTCATAATGACTTTACACCTCTACCCCTTACCTCTGCCCACCTGCTTGTGCCCTTAGGAGGAACACTCTCCTTCCATGCAAACAACTGGGCCTCTATTACCAATGACAGATGGGTCCTCAGCACAGTGTCCCAGGGATACAGACTTTATTTCCACACTCTGCCAACCCCAAAAGGGTTCCCAGATCTTCCTGCAAACCAGTGGGCAGAGGCCAAAAAGCAAGTCCTTCCCCTGCGCTCCATGAGGGAAATATAGCATGTTCCTGCAGACAAGATAGGCCAAGGTTTCTGCTCCAGACTCTTCCTGGTACCCAGAAAAGAGGGCACCTGGTGCCCAATCCTCGATCTATCCATTCTAAACACCTTTCTGGTGATACCATAATTCAAAATGCTCTCCCTCCAGCAGCTTCTTCCTATTCATTCCAAGGATGCACTTTCAGTTCTCTGTGCTTCCCTTTGGCTTATCCACTGCTCCCAGAGTTTTCACAAAATGCCTGGCTCCAGTCATTGCTTTTTGCAGACAAAGAAATATTCTAATTTACCCCTACTTAGACGATTGTCTGATTCAGGCAGACAGCCAGGAAAAGCTGTTGCAGCACCTGACCTTTGTAAAGGACCTACTGTCCTCCCTGGGTATAGTATCAATGAAAAGAAATCAAAACTAGTCCCCACTCAAAAAATTGTATTCCTGGAAGCAAGCCTGGACACAGCATCCCAGATGTCATTTCTTACTCCAGAAAAACAAGCCTACCTGACAGCTTACTTCTCTCAACTAGCCACCAGAACCCAGTTATCTGCAAAGAAAATCCTGCAAGCTCTGGGGTTCATGGCCTCCTGCATTCTACTCATTCCATATGCCAGACTGCATATGAGGAAACTGCAAAGGTATCTAAAAAGCCTTTGGTGTCAACACTCTCAAGACCTGGAATCTATCATACCTATGATACCCTGTCTAAGGAAAGATTTTCTTTGGTGGGCAGCAGCAACAAGGGACTTACCATCTCACAACCCCACGCCACCCAGACCCTCACCACAGATGCATCAGACTATGCCTGGGATGCCCTGCACGGCAAGTGTATTCAGGGCCATTGGAGCCCAAATCAAATACATCTGGGCACCAAACAAAATGAGATGCTAGCTGTTCAGCATGCCCTGACAGCTTTCAGACCCCTACTCTCCCCGGGGCCTCTACTGATCAGAACAGACAACACCACTGTGATCTGGTATATCAACAAGCAGGGAGGAACTCACTCTTATCCTCTCTCTAGGCTCACCATGACCCTTTGGCAGACAGCCTCAGCCATGCAAATACACCTGCTAGCACAATTCCTGCCAGGCTCCCTAAACTCTCTGGCAGACAACTTAAGCAGAAACCTGCTAGACCCACACAAGTGGCAGCTAGACCACAGAACCTTCAACCTTGTAACCCAGGAAATGGGGTACCCGGAAGGTGGACCCCTTTGCCTCCCACTCCAAACATCAGCTCAGCAAATTCTGCACCAGGGAACCTCACAGCAAAGCCTGGAAAGTGGATGCTCTATCCTTCCAATGGGTAAACCCCTCAAACTATGCATTTCCCCCTCTACCACTCATTTCAAGGGTACTGCTCAAAATAAGGGAGGAAAAACCATGTGCAATCTTGATTGCCTCAGACTGGCCATGCCAGCACTGGTACCTACTGCTGTGCAGCCTGTCTCCCCTGCCACCATGGCACCTACCTTAGATCCCAACATTCCTGACCCAGAACAATGGAAAATTCATGCATCCATAATTGCAGACACTAAACCTGGCAGCCTGGCTTATTTCCTGATCTCTCCTCAACCTGTCAGCCTAAGCAAACAAGTCCTGGATGTTGAGCCAGATGCCCCAGCACTAGAAAATCCCATGCCGACAAGTGGAAAAGGTTTGCACCTGGATCCAGGCTAAGGGAGCAGAAACAGCGCAGCCCTCCCTAACTCTCATCCTGGATTACTTAGCAGACTTACTACACAGGAGTCTATCCTTCTCTTCTATTAAAATTCATCTCTCTGCCATCTCTGCTCATTACAGCACAGAGCCAACTCTCTTCTCACCCCCTATCATCAAACAGTTCCTAAGAGGGGCTAACAACTTAAGGCCACCCAGAAGAGCTCCTACCCCAGCTACGGACCTTACCTTTGTGTTGGAAAAGCTCACCCTACCCCCCTCTTTGAGCCTGCAGCTTCAGCAGAGTTAAAATTCCTCTCTTGGAAAACAGCCTTGCTTCTGGCCATCAGTTCAGCTAGAAGAGTTTCAGAGCAACAAGCACTCACAGCTGTAGAACCCTTCATCATTTTCCATGCTGACAGACTCTCCCTCAGGACTAACCCATCCGTCATGCCTAAAGTTGTGTCCTATGTGGCTCTCAACCAATCCATTCATTTGCCCACCTTTTTCCCTAACCCACAAAACAAGGTGGAAAAGGATTCTGCACTCTCTAGATGTGCACAGACATCTCAGATTCTATTTGGATAGGACTAAATTGTTTAGAAAAACTGATCAATTGATAGTCAGCTTTGCAGCAGGGGCAGAGAGCAAGGCCATATCCAAACAAACTGTCTCCAAATGGATAGAACACTGCATTAATTTCTGCTACAAACAGCATGGGAAACCACCCTCAAAGGGAGTCAGGATGCATTCCACCAGGGCAACCTCCACCTCTGCAGCTTTTCTCAGTGTGAAAGTAGCAGACTCCAAATCCGACTTCAGCCCAGTGACAAGTGAAGTACCACAGGGTTCAGTCCTGGGTCCTCTCCTATTTGGAATCTACTTCTCTGAAGTGCAGGCTAACACAGAAGGTCTTTGGCTAACGAAGTTTGCAGATGACTGCAAACTAGGAGCCATAATCGAAACTCCTAATGATGTGGACATCCTACAAAAGGGCCTCACTGAGACAGATGCCTGGTGTCAAAGCCATGGCCTCAAGCTCAATGCCAAAAAGTGCATTGTCATCCCCTTTGGTAAAAACTCTGTACCCATGAACTATAACATAGGCGGTAGTATACTTAACACCGAAAGTGTGATAAGAGACCTTGGGACACAGGTGGAAAATAGTCTCTCCTTTGATATTCACATCGCCACAGTAGTTAGAAAATCCTTCTACATGACACACCTCATCACAAAAGGTTTCTCATCCAGAAAAAACAAGGTCATTGTTCCCCTCTACTCATCACTCATTAGACCCATTATAGAGTACAACGCCCCTTTTGGTATGTACCTCACAAGACATCTACAACAACTGGAAAGGCCGCAGAAATACCTCACAAAGAGGATTACCAGCCTCAAACAGATGCCCTATGCAGACCGTCCCAAAAAACTCCAGCTTTACTCCATTGCATATCGCCTACTCAGAGGTGATCTCTGCCTAACATACAAAGCTATGTCAAACCCAGAGCTGTTGTACATGCTCCACTTACAGAAATCCCAATCCCTCTGAGCTACACGCTCTAGGGACCTAAACCTTGTAATCAGAATAAATAAAACATGCCAGAGGGATAGATTCCTGTCCCAGAGACTTCCCATACTCTGGAACAAACTACCTATCTATATCAAACAAAGCTCCTCATTAGCACTTTTCAAGGAAAATCTTGATGACTGGATGGGAAATAGGAAATTCACCCCAGGGATCACTTCTGTAGCTCTGCTCAACAGTGGCACAGAAAAATAATTTTCTTGGGTGGCAAAAGCCAGGGTACCTTTCTGTCTGGGCTTGTATAGGCCCTAGGGCCAATAGCCTAGTACCTACCTATGAACCATTATAGCTGATTTTGGTTATTATATGTATTTCTGGATTCCTGCATGTTCTTGTTACACAAATTTGTAAGGAAAGCAATTTTGTGCATTTGCAGTCCATTAGAAGAAATACTTAATGGAGGTCACCAGTCTAATGGCCATAGATCCTTTTTAAGTCTAACCATTTATGCCCCAGTTTTCATAACTGTCAGTGCTTAAGGATTAGAAAGACTTTGAAGTACGCCTGTGCCTTAGAGACTCTATAAGCTGCTGCTATCCATGAAGGCCACAGGTGACAAGTGTGGATGAATTTATGATTTCCCATCCATTGATCCAAATGTTATTGGAATAGGTTTAAAGAAGAGCTCTGTTTCACATAAATGGGGAGTCTTTTCCAGAAAAAGTGTAATCTCTCAAACACACACCTGTCCCTCCAACATGTTTTGCTTATGTTACAGACGAGGTTTGATCCTTAGGTTGGGTGGTTCTTGTGCTGCTTGTTTTGTGAATATTTAGCATATCCATCAGGGCTGGATCTGAGAAGGCCTTGCAGGCTAGGTATAGATTGGCCCTCAATAGTCTGTAGGACTGACATGGTTTTGAGGCAGTCCACATAGGACATGCTGCTTACATACTGTATTTTTTTAATTAAGAACCTCTGTAGCTGCTATAGTTGTTACAAATGGCTAGTCAGCCAAAGTGTACATTTTACCTGATTTTTGGTCTAATGAGGGCCAACATAGGGGAGTATGATCTCCTTAGATTTGGATGCCTTGCCATTATGTATGAGTTATACATTGTAGAAGGATTTTGCACCATCATGGACACACATGGCGATCAAAGTTCAGGTTACTGTCAACCTGAGTTCTCAAGTCCCTTACCACTGGGTCTGTTATTAGAACAGTGTTATCAATATTGTAATTTGCAGGGGTGCTTATATAAATATGTGTTTTTTGGCATTGAGTATTAGGCTAAGTTTCTGTCACCAGTTACTTGGCTTTCAGACCCTCCTCAAGGATATCTACATCTTTGGAAGAATCAGTCACTACTCAACTTGCAGTCATCGGCATATTTGGTCACCCAAAGACCCTCTTATATTTGTTATGACTTAAGAAAAGTATATTCCAGATAGGAGAGGTCCAGTTGCTGAGACCTGTGAAACACTACCATTAACTGGCCTGAGGTAGATTCCACCAACCTAACTTCATGTATCCTCTCCATGAGCCATTTGACTATCCATTGAGTTACATAGGGATTTATGTCTACATTTTTGAGTTTGTCTATAATACCTAAGTGAGGAGTAGTGTGTTGAATGCCTTTACTAAGTCAAGGTAGGGAGTATGCACTTTTTTATAGGTTCATAGGTTGGTACTAGGCTATCAGCCCTATGGCCTATACAAGCCTAGCCATAACAATGCCCTGGCTATTTCTTCCCACAATATTTAATTTCCTGGACCTCTGTCTAGCAGGGCAACTGACATGATCCCCGGGGTGAATTTCCTATCTCTCATCCAGTTGTCAAGGTTCCTTTTCAAGAGGGTCAAAGAGGCACTCTGCTTGACATGTCTGGGGAGTCTCTGGGTCAGGAACCTATCACTCCAGCATGTTTTGTTCATTGTGATGACATGGTTTCAATCCCTGGAGCATGTGGCTCTGAGGGATTGGGATTTCTTTAAGTGTAGCATGCCCTACAGTTCTGGGTTTGACATGGCCATGTATGTTAAGCAGATATCACCTCTGTGTAGACGATATGCGACAGAGTATAGCTGGAGTTTTTTTAGATGATCAGCATAGGGGATCTGCTTTATGCCTGTGATTCTTTTAGTGATGTATTTCTGCTGCCTTTCCCATTGTTGCAGATGTCTTGAGAGGTACATACTAAATGGGGAGTTGTATTCTATAATGGGTCTAATGAGGGATGAGTACAGTGGGACAATGACCTCATTTTTTCTGGATGAAAAGCCCTTAGTGATGAGGTGTGCCACATAGAAGGATTTTCTGACTGTTGTAGCGATGTGGTTGTCGAAGGTGAGACCACTGTCCACCTGTGTCCCTAAGTTTGTTATCACACTTTCGGTGTTTAGTGTACTGCCACCTATGTGGTATTTCACGGGTACATGTTTTTTCCCAAAGGGCATCATCCATGGCTCAAGTGGCCTTCTCAAAGTAGTCCACTGGGTTTAGTAGGCGTGACCTATCCTTAATGAAACCAAACTGGGATGGGTCCTGTATTTGAAGATTTCCTATGTATTTTTTTAGATCCATGATAACTTATTCCATGGCCTTGTATACAAGACTAGTCCAGCTTGTGGGTCTGTAGTTCCCTGGGTCTGTTCGTGGTCCACCTATATGTAAAGGGATGACCATTACATTCCTGCATTCCCTAGGGACAAAGTCTGTCTAGAGACTGTGGCTGAATAGACATTTTAGTGGGCCTGAGGGGTCATTTTTAAAACTCTAGAGGAGGCATCCCTGGATGTTATCAGGGCTCATTGCTGTAGTGTGTTTAGCTCTGCAGGCTGCAGTGAGGACTCATTCTTTAGTAACAGTGAGAGGATAAGAGGTAGATGGTATTTTATAGGGAGTAGCTAGTCATCTTTGAGTCATATGGACTGTCTTCTACTTGTACCTTACTGCTGCTGTGTAACACTTTTGAGTAAAGTTACTGTCCTCTACTCTTTTATCTTGGACTTTGGTAACTATTTTAGCCAATTAAATGTTTTGGTCAAGGCTTTTCTCTTCATAATATAAGATTGAGAGACATGCCTTCAGTTATAGCTGAAATGTCATGAAATCACAAGTAATTAATGTCTTTTATTGCATGTATATTCCTATACACTAGAAAGACCTTTTTCTTTCTAATTAGAATTAGCCAGTACATCTTTATATTTTATATAAGTAAACAGACACACATTATCCATGCAAAAATGTAGTTTCATTTATTTTGTAAAATAAATGAGCAAGCAAGCAGACATGCATGTTCCTCATGGAGTCATAATTTTATTTATTTGACTGTTTCAAAAGTATCATATCTAGGTATAGTTAGATATTTTTGATATAACATAACTGGTTTACAGTGAAACACAGAAGAGGGAATCTGCTGATGAATGACAACAATGTAAGATATCTATAATATACACCACTCATCAGTTTAAAAAACACCATCGCACATAATACAAAAAAATAATAAAAACGGAGACAGTCTTCTATACTTAACGTAGCCACTCTGTTAATAGTTTATTTATAGTTATACATTTTAGAGATGCACATACATACAAATAGTTCAGACGTGAGCAATAATGGCATTCTTGCCTGCAAAGTTGTAGTTATAGTTTGACTTCATTTCCATTTGTTATATTTTTTTTAGCTGTTGTCTTGCTTGAATTCCACTTGTGCGTTTAGCCAAATCGCTTGACATTCCTTCAGAAAGTGGTATAATTCTTTATTCTATTTACAATTTTCTGTTTGTGTCTTGCACCATGGAGCTCAGGTTGTGACTCAGAAGGGTCTGTCAGCAGCCCACTTACATGGTTAACAAGCTGAAATTTATTAGTAAACAAACAGATGAATAAATAAATAATAGGAATAAATAAATTTAAATGATTTCAAACAGAGGTTACACTTTATTTGGTACCTTGGAGAGTACAGTACACATCTGTTTGTTGTTTTCATTACTTATTACAATAAACAATTAAATGTTTGTTTACAGGTACCTTGTTGTTTGTGTATACAGTTGGTACTCTTACAGGACATAAAACACAGTAGGGGTGTATTCAGAAGGGAAAAATAGCACAGTGTGTAAAGCTAAATATGCAGGAAGTGTTGACATGCAGGGCATGTGCAATTTAGAGAGATCTGTAGCACAATCGTGGTATTATGAAAATTGGTGTGGTCAGTAGTAGGATATACTAATGATCATATAATGACATTCAAATGAGATGGATTATAGAAATACATTCATCAAGAAACTGATGTTTTTGAATGCATATATATTGGGTCTATATTATAATGTCGAAGTATGCCGCGGTGGTACGGCGGTAACATTGTTACCTCACAGCAAGAGGTTCTCCCATTCGATTCTTGGCTTGGCTTGGGAGTGCCTTCTGTGTGGAGTCTGCATGTCCTCCCCGAGGTTGGGTAACATTCGAAAGACATGCTTGCATAAATGGGTGTGCCTTCGTTGAAGGTTGGGCGTCGAGCTGGCACCTTGGCGTTTCGTAAAAATCTGCTGCCAATCATTAGTGGACTGGAGTTCCGCTGTGGCGACCCCTTACTGGGAAAAAGCCGAAAGACAAACAACAACAACAACAACAACATTATATTGTTGAAGTATTAAAAGTCCGACTCACTAAAGTTCGAACTTTTATGATCGAACCTTTAATACTTTGAATGTCAAAAGAAAAAAACATTTTAAGCCCAAAACAAAATAAAAACGCTCTATGCAGAGGGCAAGCCCCCCTGCACCCCCCACCCCCCCACTACTTAAATATACCAACTCCGAGATCGCACTACAGTGCAGTAAAGGGAAATCTTCTCCTCTCGCACTCTATGGCGATCTCCATTATATGATTCGAGGTTTTAAAACTTCGATCATTTAAAGTTTGACCTTTTGTGAGTCGAAGTTTTAAAACTTTGAACATATGATATAGACCCATATATATTCTATATGCAGCATGCACATTTGTAAGATACTTGCTGATTATATGTTAGGGTGATAAGTTCATAGGTATATACTAGGCATGCAGTTCAAAAGACCATTCATAACCATGGCCAGCTAAGCCTGAGCGCTGTTGAGTGAGTTAAGTTCCATAGTCAAGAAGCACCATGCTGTATACCCCAAGGAGGATTTATGATTTCCAGGTTATTCATTCATAATATTACTGAATGAAGACCATGTGTAGTACTGCTTGACATGCAAAGGAAGTTTATTCAATAAATCTAGGATTCCTTGGGATAGAAATCTGCTGTGCCAGCCATGTTCTATTTCTCTGTCTATAAAATATTAGTCTTTGTTGTGGGTTTTCACGGTGGTGTGTGTTTTGTATACCTGTAAGAGGTCAAGCAGGGTAGAATGGGCCATGTACCCTACTGATGGACAGCACTCTGCTGAAGACTGGCATACAGGACAAGAACTGCACATATCAACAGCGCCATCTGATTCCTTGATATCCAGACTACACTTACCTCAGCTTTCAAATGGTAACCAGTGTAACTGTACTGCAGTCAAATATTCAGGAAAAGAGTGAAAGATCCGTACATTTTATCACAATGCAGGGAAGAAAAAGAAACAACATTCATTTGGATGGAATCAGTATTATACAAACTGTTACTATGTGATTCCTGAAGGGACTTTTAGTACAGTAAGAAGATTCATTTTCAAAGTTGCTTGACATGTTTTTTACTGAAACATTGTAAGACTTTTATTCTTCCAGAATCTTAGGACATTTGCAACTCGGTGGGTTTGTTTCCAAGATGCAAATTGTTCAAAGCAATGCTGTCCTGTCAAATGAGGGAAACTGTCTTAGAAATGTATGTCTGCATGAGTACATGCACTAAAAAGCAACACTATTGCTGACCATATGAAAAATAATTACCAGCGATAGGAAAAAAGCATGTAGCAACAAGCATGAAACAAAAACGAACAAAAGAAAATACAATTGCCTAGGCAGGGATAATCATTCCACTATGTTACAAAAAACAAGTACATAATGAAGATGTAACTTCACTGCTGCAAAGGCTGCAGATCTGAGTGTGACTAGATAGCATCTCTGGCTGAAACTAAATCATTCAACTAATCTAATAGCCTATGGGTGGGGGAAGGAAAACACAAAAGTACACTGTATACTTTTAGGAATGACCATCCCCCACTGACCTTTGTGAAATCTGACCTGTTGTATGCTAAATAAGCTTCTCTGAAAATCCTCTCTCTGTGTGAACATGTGAATCACATAGCACTAAAACGTAAACAAAGTACTCCGGTAAGCAACTGATTTCAGAAACGAGATAGTGCCCCTTTAATCAATTTATAGCTAGCTGGACACTCTATTAGCTGCATACTCAGGATAATTAAATCCTTCTTACACTATATACACACATACAGAATTATATTAATATGCAGCTGTATACAGATATAGGCATACAGCTACCTCACTGTCATCAACCTGCAATTCCCTTTACCTGTCTACATCTCAAATATACAACAAAACCTACTCACAAAAAACTGTTAGTCTTTCTGCTGAACTGAACAGAAAATCATCCTAAAAACTTCTCTTTTGCATAAATAAATTTTGAAACCTCTATATAATTCTTATCACTCAAAGCTCCATATAATCTTGATTAAACTTCGTTACAGCTTTGCAGCAGATATATGCTGTTACTACAAAATCTTCTCCCCTCCACTTCCTATTCAGTTGCTGCTACACTACATCAGGGTACCCTCTAACATAAAATTACTACCCTCCTGTTCTTTAACAGCCCTGGGCAGCATCAGCTAGGCCTCCTTATTTCATACTTGTCAAGCCTAAGTTGTTGATAGACTCCTGTTCTCCGTCTTAAAGGGACAATCCCAGGGATTTTTTGTTTTGATTCTGCCTTTGTTTACATTTCAGGTTTACCTTTCTGAGCATGCTCACGTTTGGGTGGGGGAAGAGTGCCTGCAGGAAAGTTCATAGGTTCATAGGTTCATACTAGGCTATCTGCCCTAGGGCATTTATAAGCCTAGCCAGAATGTGCTTGGCTTTCGCCACCCAGTTTAGATTAATTTTGCTATGCCCTTTTTCGAGGTTAGTATACTGTGCCTCTGTCTAACAGTGACACAGAAGTGATACCCGGGGTAAACCTACGATCTCCCATCCACTCATCCAGATTCCTCTTGAAGAGAGTCAATGAGGGACTCTGCCTAACCTGGACTGGGATTTTATTCCAGAGTGAAGGGAGCCTCTGGGTTATGAATCTGTCCCTCCAGCATGTCCTATTTATTTAAATGCTGAGGTTCAAGTCTCTCGAGTGCGTAGCTCGATGGGATTTGGATTTTCTTGTTAACCAAATTCCATCTCAAATTGCAGTTCTACTGACAACAGCTCTCCTTGTGAGCCATTCATTAGTTTAATCTGTGCATTTGCCATTTAGAAAAGTAACCTTTCAGGCATTTAATGACCGGACTACTGCTGTTGCTGCTATAGAAAGCACGGCAGTAATGCAATACTTTTAAATGGGCGTTATTTTGTTTCTAAAGTCAGTTGCTTGCTAGAGAACTTTGTTTATCTTTTACTGCAGTGTAAGTCACATATTCACACAAAGGCACAATTTTCAGAGAAGCTTGTTAACGTACTGTAGGACAGATGTCACAAACTTCACTGTGGGATGGTTATTATTAGGAACTGCTAAGAGTTTGCCATTTGTTCTTTTGTATTTCCCTTCCCCCACCCTTAGGCTATTAGATTAGTTTATCTAGTCACACTGATCTTTGCAGCACTGAAATTACATCTTTATAGTATGTGCTTGTTTTTGTAAAATTTGGTGGAATTATTATCCCAGTCTTGGCAGTTGTATTTTTTTTTTACTTGCCTGTTGTTAACATGCTTTTTTCCCTTCACTGATAATTATTTTTCATATGTTCAGAAATAGTGTTGCTTATTAGTGCATGCACTCATGCAGGCATACATTTATAAGATAGTTTCCCCCACAGTTCACAGGACAGCATTGCTTTGAACATTTGCATCTTGGAAAAAAACCCACTGCGTTGCAAATGTCCTAAGATTCTACAAGAATACAATCTTACAACATTTCTATAAGAATCATTCAGTCAGCTTTGAAATGGAATATTGTTACTGTACTAAAATTATTTTCCCATTATATGACACCCTTCAGGAATCACACAGTAACTGTCTGTATAATACTGATTCCATTCAACTCAATTTGTTTTATTTTTCTTCCCTGCATTGCGGTAAAATTATTTTCCTGACGTCTTCTTGGATGATTCTTAACCTACTTCCTTAAGCTGGCATTTCTCCTGAGGCAGTCAGTTCTGAGGATGGTATGTGAATATTTATTTTTTATTACCGGTCTGATTGCATCCTAAGTGCAGCGTATCATGCACCCTACAATGGTAAGAGTCTTTTGTGTGCTGGTTGATGTTGGGTTGCCTATGGTGGGGAACACCCTCATGTAATGAATACTGCAACAGTGACGACAATGACATCTATCGTTGTGGTAAGATTTCACACAACTATTCTTTCAGATAGGGTACCAGCAGCTTTTACTACTTGGAATCTGTAGGACTGCAAGTTAACAATCCAGTGAACAACACAAGATTTTACATTGTTTGTCTAAGTTTCCAATAATACCTGCATGGGGATACTGTCAAAAGCCTTAGCCAGATCAAGGTAGACAGTGTGGACAGAGTGACCAGTGTCCACAGCCTCTGTAATGTTTTCAAAGAAGTAAACCAGGTAAAGGTAACAGAACAGGAAATTCACCCCAGGGATCATGTCAGTCGCCCTGCTAGACAGGGGTCCAGGGAAGTAAATAGTGTGGGAAGACATAGCCAGGGAGTTGTTACGGCTAGGCTTCTATAGGCCCTATGGCTGATGGCCTAGTACCAACCTATGAATATCTGACTGCACAAGAGTTACACTGGTTACCATTTGAAAGTTGAGGCAAATGTGTTTTCTATATTTCCCTACATTTTCCTATCTGTGTGCATGAGTATGCATGCAGTATGTAATCTAAGTTTATATTCATGTGGTTGTAATACCATAACGTTGTTATGTCTTAATGACTGGTTTTGTGATTCAAGGCATTCTTTAATGTCTGTCAGATTTGTATTTGCTGGATATAATAATGCATGTATTTTATTAAAACTTTGTATGCAGTGCACCTACCTGTTTTAGTGGTATACTTCACTGTTAATATTGGAATTCTCATAACTTTTCCCAAACTTGCTTCTTTTGTGACTCAGATGGCTGTGTGGATGAGACCCCTTACCCTCTTATCAAGTTGGAAAATAGACAATTAAGTAAATAAATACATTTGTCATGTGTCATTATGTGTTTATCATATGCATTGCTTTGGTTGTTTAAAATGTATTTGCTGTATATCTTTGTTGTTATAGATCCACCACACACACACACACACACACACACACACACACACACACACACACACACACACACGCACACACACACACACACACACACACACACACACACACACACACACACACACACACAAACACACACACATCTGAATTTGTGTGTGTCTTCTTATGCATACAGATGTACCCACACCTATATGTGTGGTGTGCTGGTGGATATATACATTTAACTATGCACACACTCGTACACTAGGCATGCAGGATGTTCCTAACAGCATTCATGTCACTGACCCTTTATTGCTAGTTTTACAAGTAAGACTTTTGTTCCATTTGTTGTATGCCACTTGACAAGAATATTAAAATTGTGACTCAAACTACAGAAACTATAGACCCATAAGGTTAACCAACCTTATCTGTAAGGCCATGGAACGAATCATCATGGACCCTATCAATAAGAACATAGGTGATTGACCCTATCAATAAGAACATAGGTGATCGACCCTATCAATAAGAACATAGGTGATCGACCCTATCAATAAGAACATAGGTGATCGACCCTATCAATAAGAACATAGGTGATCTCCAATCCCTTAATTTGACACATTTTGATTTTGTCAAAGACAGGTCATGCCTGTTAAACTTGGTAGACTTCTTCAAAAACATCACCAGAGCCATAAATGAATGCAAATATGTGCATAAAACCTACCTTGACTTAGCAAAGGCCTTCGACACAGTCACACATTAAAGCATCATTGATAAACTCTCCCATTTGAATATCAACTCTTATGTTGTCAGGTGGGTTGCTAACTGGCTCACCTTCAGATCATACTCAGTCAAAGTTGTCGACTTTACCTCGACCAGCAGATGTGTCATCAGTGTGATTCCACAGGAGTCAGTGCTGGACCCCTATTGTTTGGAATATACTTCACAGAAGTTCAGGCAAAAATAGACTGGCTGTGGCTGACTAACTTTGCTGATGACTGCAAATTGGGTGTAAATATTCAATCCCCAAATGATGTCAATATACTTAAAGAGGGATTTACACAAATGAATGATTGGTGCCAAAGCCGTGGACTCAAACTAAGTGCTAAAAAATGCATTATCATGCCATTTGGTAAAAATTATATCCTTGCAGACTATCATATAAATAAGAATACCCTACATTAACAACTCAGTAGTGAGAGAATCGGGACCGCAAGTTGACTGTAGTCTAAACTTTGACCACAGTGTGTCTACTGTGGTAAGGAAGGCATTCTATGCTGCTCACCTCATTACCAAAGGCATTGCCTCAAGAGTGAAACAGGTCATAACTCCCCTGTACTCGACCCTCAGTAGGCCAATAATTGAGTACAGTGCTCCCTTTGTATGTAACTTACCTGGCACCTGCAGCAACTTGAGAGACCTCAGAGATTTCTAGCCAAGAAAATTCAGGGTCTCCAGCATATGTCATACACTGATAAGTAAAAACGTACCAGAACAGTCAACTGTATAAATCTCTATGAGCAACCACACTGTTCCAGGTATAGTAGTTCTCTACCTTGAGAAGGGTAACCTGTTCACCCAGCTTCAGGTGAGGGCTGCATTGAAGAAAGCAGTGGAGTGATGAAGCTTGGACCCCAAACATATACCCCATGCTCAGTTAGATTCCACGCTCATTTAGCATAGCAGCAGCTTCTCATGTAAAATGGGCAAGGATTTAGTGGGAGAACATCAAGAAATGGGAAGATGGAAGTGCAATGCTTATGAAAGATAGCTGAAAAATAACCTCTTCTACCACACCTAACATTACTGTCTTTTATTTGCAGAACCTGGGTGTTACCTATAAGACACATATTGCACCTTCCAACAATACTTTTGTTGACTGGAGCTTCCTGCATGTTTGATCACCTGGAACCTTGCTGGTGCTCTTCCATGTGAATGGAAACACCTGTCTTATATATCACCTCATGGAACATGCTGACATTACCTGCAATGTATTGGGTCTATATTACCAAAGTGAAAAACCCTATTCCCGAATACCTAAACGTCAACATCTATACTGCGAAAATCCCAAACACACTAAACCGCGAAAAAAAAATATCGAACTGTCATAGTCGGCCAACTCCACCACCCGCTACATACTACCTACCCAAAGAAAATAAATAAACCACACATGCACACTAACCAAACCCTACTTCTAACCTAAGATAAATCACTAAAATCCAACCTCTAACTCTACACTAAACCCCACATACACAACTAACTATGCACTATCTTTAACCCTTCCCTAACCCTAATGTCGGTAACTACAGCACACATCCTCTACACACATACACCCAAACAAAATAAATAATCCACATACATACATTTAACAAAACCCTACCTCCAACACTACACTAAACCCCACATACACAACTATCTATGCACTATCCTTAACCCCTCCCTAACCCTAAGGTCTGTAACTACCGCACACTTCCTCTACAGACATACACCCAAACAAAATAAACAATACACATACATACACTTATAACCCTACTTCTAACACTACACTAAACCTTACATACATTACTTGTCTATACACTTACCTAAACCCAAATCCTAACACTAAAGTCCTATCTATCGAACACTTACCTTACGGAGCTATACTGCAGATGGGCCAACCAAAACAAATCGACATTTCGGAATTTGCGGTTTTGTACATTCGGGATTTCCATACTTTGCGCAATATGGGTCAACATCTTTGTATTTGCTCATATGGTTTTTCGCTTTCGTAATACAGACCCAATGTATTCTGTTACAAAAGGTATAACGTAAACTGTGAATTAAAGCCAAAATTATGATAGTTACACTGAGGTTGCACAACTTGCTGGGCTGTACACCCTTCCACAATCCTTACTGTTGCCTACTATTCATTGTGATACTTGTATCAAGTGTTCAAATGGCATTTTTGATGCATGCAGTTCTTGCTCTGTATACCATTGTTCAGCAGACAGACTGCTGTCCATCCATATGGTACATGGCCAATTTCACCCTAGATTGTAATCTTTTGTAGACAGAGAAATGGAACGAGGGTGGCACAACAGATTTCTATCCCAAAGAATCCTATACTTATTAAATAAACTTCCTGTGCACATCAAGCAATCCTAGACATGGTCTGTATTCAGTAATATCCTGAACAAATGGCCTGGAAATCATAAATCCTCTTTGGGGTTCTATAGCATGGTGCTTAACTCACTCAACAGTGTTTGGTCTTAGCTGGCTATGCTTATTAATGGCTATTTGAACTGCATGCCTAGTATATACCTATGAACTTAGCAACCTAATATATAATTATCAAGTATCTTACAAATGTGCATGCTGCTTATAGAATACACATAAGCAGACAAAAATATAAGTTTATTGATGAATGTATTTCTGTAAGCCATTTCATTTGAATGTCATGATATGGTTATTAATATATACTACTGACCACACTAATGTTCATACTACCATGATTGTGACACACATATCTCTGAATTGCACAGCCCTGCATGTCAGCACACTGATTGAATAGTTTAGCTTTACACACTGTGCTATTTTTCCTTTCTGAATACCCCATTGTGTTTTATGTCCTGTAAGAGTACCGACTCTATACTCACATAACAAGGTACCTGTAAACAAACATTTGTTTATTTCAATATGTAATGAAAACAATAAATAGATGTGTACTGTACTCTTCAGTGTACCATGAATTAAACTTAACCTTTGTTTGAAATAATTTATTTTTCCCCTTATATGTTTATTCAGCTATTTAATTGTTTGTGTACTTATTAATTGCAGCTTGATAACCATGCAAGTGGTAGGCTGACAGACCTTTCTGAGTCACAACGTGAGCTCCATGCTACAAGACATAAACAGATAATTGTAAATAGAATAAAGAATTATACCACTTTCTGAAGGAATGTCAAACAGTTGGGCAAAATGCAGTAGTGGAATTCAAGCAAGATGATACTTAAAAAATATAAGAAATGGAAATGAGGTCAAACTATAACTACAACTTTGCATGTAAGAATAGCATTATTGCTCATGCCTGAAATATCTGTATGTATGTACATATGTAAAATGTATAAATATAAATACAGTGTTTAATAGAGTGGCTATGTTGTATAGAAGGATCTCTCCATTTTTATTTATTTTGTTAGTTGTATGTGCAATGCTCTTCCTTGAACTAACGAGTGTGTATTATACATGTTTTTCATTTTCTTTATTCATCAGCACATTTTCTCTTTGCAACAAAATATCACACTTGATTTCATTTGCAGTTTACATTGTTTCACCTCATCCATCACATCTAATTATCTGTCTATGCCTAGATATGATAATTATGAAACAGTCAAATAAATAAAAGTATGACTTAACATGGAACCTGTGTGTCTGCTTACTTGTTAACTTTATTTTGTAAAATACATGAAACTGAAATTTCACATGGAATATGTATGCCTGTTAACTTATTTATGTATGTATAAAGTTGTACTGGCTAGTGATAATTAGACAGAAAAAGTCTGTCTAGTATATAGGAATACACATTCAACAAAAGCCATTAATTTATTGTGATTGCATGACATTTCAGTTATAATTGAAGGCATACCTCTCAACCTTATAGTGCAGAGAGAAAAGCCTTGATAGAAACATTTATATGGCTAACATAGTTACCAAAGTCCAAGATAAGAGTAGAGGACAGTAACTTTGCTTAAAAGTGTTACACAACAGTATTACCGTACAAGTAGAAGACAGAGTCCATATGACTCGAAGATGACTAGTTACTCCACAGGAAATACCCTCTGCCACTTATCCCCCCACTGTTACTAAACAGGTCCTCACTGCCCTCTCCAGAGCTAAACACACTACAGCAAAGGGCCCTGATAACATCCAGGGATGCCTCCTAAATAGTTTGAAACATGACATATCAGGCCAACTAGAACCTCTATTAAGCCACAGCCTCCAGACAGGCTTCGTCCATAAGGAATGTAGGACTGCAATGGTCATCCCTCTACATAAAGGTGGACCATCAATAGACCCATGGAATTACAGAGCCATAAGCTGGACTAGTCTTTTATGCAAGGCCATGGAAAAAGTTATCATGGATCTAATAAATACATTGAAGATCTTCAAACACTGGACCCATCCCAGTTTGGTTTCGTCAAGTGTAGGTCACACCTGCTAAACACAGTAGACTACTGTAAGAAGACCACTTGAACCATGGATGATTGGCAAAACAGTGCATACTCAACCTGGTAAATGCATTCAACAGACTATCTCACTTGGGTATTATACACAAACTCAAAAATGTAGACATAAATCCCTATGTAACCTAATGAATAGTCACATGAATTTAGGGTAGGGAATCCACCTCCACAACTACTCCTGCTACTAGTGGTGTTCCACAGGACTCAGAACTTGGACCTCTCCTGTTTGAAATACAATTCTCTGAAGTCATATCAAATATAGAGGGCCTTTGGGTGACCCAATCTGCAGATCACTACAAGTTGGGTGCAATGACTGATTCCTCCAAAGATGTAAATATCCTTACGGAGGATCTGAGAGCCAAGTATCTGGCGCCAGAAACAGAACCTAATACTCAATGCCAAAAAAATGCATATTTAAACCCTTTGGGAAGTTGACCATTCCTGCACATTACAACATTGATAACACTTTCCTAACAGTCAACCCAGTGTTAAGGGACTTGACAACTCAGGTTGACAGTAACCTGAACTTTGATCACCATGTGTCCACAGTGGTGAGAAAATCCTTTTATGTGGGGGCAAGTTGTAAGTTATGGCATTGCATCCAGATCTAAGGAAATCATAATCCTACTCTACTTAGCCCTGATTAGACAAATAATCGAGTACACTGCACTCTTCAGCATGTACCTGATCAGACATTTCCAACAACTATAGTG
>NC_056749.1:55893145-55911548 GCF_019279795.1 Protopterus annectens
ACAAAACTGAGATTTGTTTAACTATATGTACACACAGGTACATGCTTTTCTCACATACACACACACACAGCAAAGGTTGGAAGCAAGTACCTGCGAAAGAAATAGTTAAAGATTTCATCTGAAAAAGGAAAACACATATATTAAGGTGGTCATCATACATGGTGTAGTGTTAACTTTAAGTCTTTCCAGTAGGTGGGTGATACACATAATTTTAAACAGTTAAAGAGTCAGGGTTATATTCTTGTAAAGAGATTCTCATTTATGAATTATGTTTGAGTGGGGGTTAGTCAGGGTTTGTACAGGGACAAAGCCACTGCATTTTTAAGTATTTCCTAAGGGATTTTTTGAACTGGGATAAGGAGAGGTCAGTGGTGAGTTCAGCAGGAAGTAGGTTCCAGTTTTCACCAGCAGAGTTGGAGAATAGTGATTCACCAGCTGAATTGTTGGTTTTAACCGTTTGCACTAGCAATTTTTTGGAAGAGCAAAGGGATTTTAGGTTACTGTAGGGGTTAATAATATTTTTCAATATGGGTGTACTGTCTGGTTGGTAGAGGATTTTGTGAATAACTATTAGTTGGTTATATTGCAGTTCATAGGGTAGTTCAAGCCAGTCTAATGATTGAAGGTTAAGGCAGTGATGGGTTCTATGAGCTGGTCCTGTGGCAAATCTGGCAATGTTATTGTAGCACCTAGTAAATTTATTGAGGTTTGATTTGCTTAGGTTTACGAAGATGGGTGAGGCATAAAGAAGGGTCGATAGCAGATGTGTACGGGCAATAACAGTTCTAGCAGATGGGGTTAGGAATGGTTTAATCCTGTATAAAGAGCCTAATTTTTTATTAACTGTTTTAATAGTTTTGTCTATGTGAGCATCAGACTTGAGGTTGTTGCCGATGATCTCTCCCAGTAGTTTAGTACTAGGTTCTGGGGAAATGATGGTACCATTGTTTGATATTATGGTGAGAGGTGGTGGGGAGACCTTGCAAGTGGGGGAGAAGAGTAATAGTTTGGTTTTATTTGGGTTTAATAGTAGTTGGCGACCAGGGAGCCAGTTCTCTACTTTGCTGAAAGTGATTTGGGACTAGGATTGCAAATCTGTGGGGGGGAGCTGGCAGAGCAGATTAGGTTAGAGTCATCTGCATACTGAATACAAGTTGCATCAGGGATGACTTTGTACAGGTCATTAATGAATATGGAGAATAGGAGGGGACCTAATATAGATCCCTGTGGGACTCCAATGGTGACTGGTAAAAGGGACAATAGGTTATTCTTCCACAGTACAGCTTGTTGTCTGTCACTTAGGTAAGAATGAAACCAGGTAATTGCTAGGTTATCTATGGAGAGTTATTTTAATGTGTTTAAGAGTAGCTGGTGATTTACCATATCAAATGCCTTGGATAGGTCAAGGAAGAGGGCTGAGGAGAGCTTGTTGTCATTACGGTTTTGATTTATTGTATGGGAGAAGGAGAGAAGGGCTGAGGTTTTACTATGACAAGGTCTAAATCCATGCTGGGAGGGGGCTAGGAGAGTGTTTTGATTCAGATAGGTGAGAAATTGCTTGTGGATACATTTTTCCATTATTTTAGCCAATGGAGACAGAATGGCTATAGGCCTATAATTTGAAAGTTCAGTGGAATCCTCCCCTTTATGAAGAGGAACAATGTGGGAGAGTTTACAGATGTGGGGGATATAGGCTTCGTGCATAGTTATATTGATTAAAATTGATATGGGGTATGCTATTTCATTAGCAGCTTTTTGGAGATATTCTGCAGATAGTAGGTCTGCTGAAAGGGTGGTGGGTTTCAGTTTTTTAAGTAGGGACTTAATAAAAGATGTTGGTACTGGATTAAGCTTAAAGAGGATCTTATTATCAGGTGTGGGGTTGGTAGTACTTGGGGTATAGAGAGATAGCTTACTGGCTAGGGATTGCACGGTTTCTGTAAAGAAAGTGTTAAATTCAAATCTCTACTCCATTCTCACCTCTCCCAAAACTGGAAATGTAATTATAAACTTCCTACCTAAATCCACTAATGTCACCTTTTCATGATCTCCCTCTTGCCCCCCTTCATCCAACTCCTTCTTCAGCTCCCCACCCTCAGATTCTTTAACAATTTTCTCCCTGTATAAACTCTATGTAAATACTCTATATATCTTCTCATCCTTACTGCCTATAATGCCTCTTCATGCAACTGTATCTTTGACCATGAACGTAAAATGAATCTTCGTCTAATTGTTCTTTTTTTTCCTCCACCTGGCATTTCTTCTCCTTTTATTTCTTTGCACTGCCTCTTTCCTACACTTCTCTTCTGATTTACTTCTTTTACATTTCAAATGTATGTGTATTTCATTTTTGATTTTTTTTTTCTGTGCTAACTATACAAATGTATAAAATTTTATTTTTGCTTACTTGTAAATTTTTTAATTGTGCAATTTGTTTGTATTATGGAGCTTTTCTCCCCGGGCCTCCACTGAAAACGGGCTTTCGGGCCTAGTGGGCATCCCCGGTTATCAAACTGGAAATAAACGAATAAATAAATAAAGGTGTTGGCAACAATTTTAGGAGGTTGTTGGAGGGTAGTTAAGGGGGTAGGGGTAGTTGATTGGCCTGGGTGGAGAAGTTTTTTATGCCTGACCAGAATTTTTGTGGTTGATTTTGGTGCCTTTGTTGAAGATTACAGTAGTAAGTCTTTTTGTCTAGCATAATAGACTTCTTTGTATCGTTTCTCAGTTGTTTATATACAAGGTAGTCTTTTGGGGATTTAGTGGTTCTCCAGGAGGTCCACACTTTATTTCTGCTAATAATTTTTTGTCTTGTACCATTGGACAGCCATGGTGCTACTTTGTTATTGGTTCTGATAGTGCATGGGGGAGTATGGTTATCCAGGATAGCAAGAAATGTAGAGTAAGTATGAGACTGCTTCATCTAGTGTAAGTAGCCATAGGTTGGACAGCCATGTGTTAAATTAATTCTGAAATTTAGTCTGAATAAAGTTCTTACATCTAATGGTTTTAAAGGAAGATTGTTGAGGGATGTCATTTCTTTTTCTGATTATATAGGTCAGGAAGTGATCACTAAAGTCCTCAGCTAGGGTGCCTGTTTTATATATCTGGGGTAGGTTGTTTATTATCCAGTCTAGGATACTTTCCTTTTTGTTAGGCTTATTGATTCTGGTTGGGGAAGATATCATCTGGGAGAAGCCATGCAAATTTATATGGGTGGAGCGGGTGGAGGGGAAGTCTGAAGAGCAAGTATTGCAGTCGATATTAACATCCCCAAGAATAATAGTTTCCTGGGGGACAGTTAGTGAAGAGCCATAGGAGGATACCTTCCAAGGTATTTGTGTTGTCACCTGGGGGAATATAGATACATGCAATATTTAAAGATTTGTGTTTGTTGAGTTGGACCATTGTGATGAGTATTTCTGCATTGTTAGTAAACAAGGCATTTGGGGTACTAGTTTTGGATAATTCCACAGTGGATTTATACAAGATGGCTACCCCCTCCTTTCTTAGAGATGTGATCAAGTCTTAATGTATCGTACCCTGGGGGTATAATCTCATATCAATGGTAGTAGGCTTGAAACAGGTCTCGGTAAGGCATAGTATATCAGTGGAGTGGACATCCAGGAGGGCATGTAAGTTGTGAAATTTCTTGTTTATACTTCTAATGTTTAGGTGACACACTAGGAGTGAGCTGGGGGCATTATTTGCATTTTGTAGGCAAGTATGGGTGTTATTTGTAGGGCTGATAGTAACAGGTTGGCTTGGGCCTGGGCTAGGGTGGATGTCACCATCCACTATGAGGTTGGGTTGTAATCTAATAGCAAGTTTCTGGAGTTTTAATAACAGTTTGTGGTAGTATTTAGTTCTAGGATTAATATATGTAGTATGAATGGGATGCTGAGTTTTTGCATTAGAAAAGTTTGATGAGAGGTGGGGTAGTGGTTGGTTAGAATTATGTGGTTGATTAGTAGTACTGGTTTTGGTTCTAGGATAGTGGGTGCCAGGGAGGTGTTGGTGTTTATAGGATGTGAGAAGATAGAGAATTATAAGTGGGGGTATTAGGCAGTAAATAGGATTAGAGTTTGAAGATTTGTTAAAAGTATGTGGAGGCATTGTAGGGGTATTTCAGAAATGCTTGTTTAAAATAGAGTTGGGTGTTTATAATTAGCACATAGTGAGAGACTGGAGAGAGTTTGAGTAATAGAACTGGGTCATGTGAATGATTGGTTAATGCTGATTGATTCTGATGAGTGGGAGTGGTGTCACATGATGGGGAGTGGCAAGGTGATAAGTGTAGGACAACTGGGGCGGGTGGGAATTGGGGGCAGGGTAGGGGAGCGAAGTGAGCCCGCAGGGTGAATGGAATGGGTAGAGCCAAAGGAAGAAGATTGAGGAGAACAATCAATCAGTTGAGTGCTGAAGTCTGAAAGTAAGTGTGGTGAGATATATAAGAAGGTAAGAGGATTAAAAAAGATAGAACTGGGATTATAGCAAAGTAATATAAGGAAATATTTGTATGGTTATACTGCGACCACAGTGTGAGAGAGAACAATAATAAAGAGACGACTAAGAATTGTGTTAGAGGGATTCAATGAAGAGTAGGTAAAGGGATTTAGAGACCCTAAAGCTAATAGTATGTTGCCATCTAGTGGGCAGGTGGGGCACTTGGATGCACTAATAGTATGGATCCACCTAGAGGGCAGTGGGCTACTTACATGCGAGCACACTACTGGGGATTCCTATGAAGCAAGGCAGAAAAGCTAAGTCAAAAGATGGTGCCTTTCTACATCAGGCTTTTTGATACCTCTTTAATTAAGCAGGAGTGGGAGGGGATGTGCGCAGGTTCAAGGTGGGGGAGGGCGGTAGACACAAAGTAATGCAAGGTTGAGAGTCAGAAAAACTGGACTAAGCCAGCTGCTAAAAAGAAAACAGGAAAACCAAGCTAAGTTAATTCCAGGTCAGTATGGTGCAGCATTTTCCTAATAACTACAAATGTTAAGCTACTAATCTAGTACAGAGTGGTGAAAAGGACCACCACTTCTGCAGGGAAAAACAAAAGAAGTATGGGCTGCAGGTACATAGGTAAACTTTTTCCAAGAGAAAGTAGTTTTAAGTAATTGACCTAGGAGTACTATAGGAAGAGAGAAATGGGGGGGACCAGTAGTGTGCACGCGTACAGTGAAAGGGGAAACAGTCTTCAGTTTGGAGGACAGATTGAATACAACTCTAGCATACACTAGTGTAGCTGAAAGCACTTTAGTGTTCCACCGATGTAGGGTCTCACAGTGCAGGGCAACAAGACAGCCTTGGACTGATTGGAGGTTGGCCAAGACATGATGCAACTTTTGCTGAGGGGACTGGAACTAAAAAGGAAAAGGAGGCAAATATTAGGACTGAAGTTTTAAAACACTCTGATTACCAAGTAACTGAGATAGAGAATGCAGTGGAGGAGCAGCATACCTTGTAAGAGACAGCACAATTCTATGAACAACACAAAAATGCAAGAATAGCAGAGAAAAAAACCCAAAAGGTAACTGCAGTTGATACCAAGCTTTTATAACATACACTAGACTATTATGTATTGTTATTAAGGATATGGAGACAAAAATAGTAACTACTAAGCTGCTGCACAGTATTTAGAATTCTCCACTAAAAGTCAAAGTAACTTTGTGAGCCAGTTTGCAACTCACCTAGTGATATATGTGTTGATGCCTAGCTTAGTGAGTTTTTCTATGATTCCTAAGTGGGGAATGGTATCAAAGGCATTGGCCAGATCAAGGTATGCTGTATGAACCACCTTGCCTTCATCCACAGCTCTGGTGACTGACAAAGAAGTCAACCAAGTTGAGCAGGCATGATCTACCCTTCACAAACCAAACTGCGTAGGCTCCACAGTTTGGAAATTCCCTATATCCTTGTTTATTAGATCCATGATGCGTTCCATAGCTTTGCATATCAGGCTCATCAGGCTAATGGGGCGCTAGTTCCCAGGGTCTGTAGTCACTCCTCCTTTGTGGAGAGGAATGACTGTAGCAGTGTGCCATTTGGTAGGGACAAAGCCTGAGGTGAGGCTGTGATTGAACAGGGCACACAACTGAGGTGGCAGTTCACTCTGTAGTTCATGTAAAACACAGCCAGGGATATTGTCAGGTCCCATAAAAGCTGTATTCTTCAACAGTGCTGTTTTAACATGTGCAGCAGTAATACTGGGTGCCTGGCAATCTACTGGTATTGTGATTGGCCCTTGGGAGGAGGGATAAAGTTGGCACTGAATCTGTCGGAGAGTATATTGGCAATATCTGTTGGCTCTGTATAGGAGGTACCAGGCTTTGTGTAGGAGGTACCATTGTGCAGTAGCTGAGACCACATCTGGGTATTGCCATGGAGATTCTTTACATAACTATAGAAGGCCTTGTGGTTGTCTTTACTATCTGCTGCAATTCTGTTTTCATAGCTAGCTTTAGAGGATTTTGATGAGGGATCTCATCTTTTTATTGAGTCTGATAAGGTAGTTTTTCTAGTCTTGGGACTTCACCTTATTCTGCACCAGTTTCCTCCTTCTGTTGTAGAGTTTGTTTATGGCAGGGGATGACCAAATTGGCTTCCTTTTTTGGAGGAGAACATCTTGGTTCTATTGAGTATGGCGAGATCCATGCATTTGTGTACGTGTTCGTACAGTGCATTGGTGTATGATTCTGCGGTCATGCAACTATTCTCCATTTGCATTGGTGCTGTGAAGTTAGCCACCCCTGTTTTTAGGAGCCCAAAGTTAGCTTTGGAGAAGCTTTTCATGGTGGTTACATTTGCAGTGGAGGTGGGGGGTGGGAGGGATGTGGATTTCCAAGGTGATTAATTTGTGGTCGGATCTAACCATGGAGAAGTTAACAATTGATGTAGAGCAATGGTCGCCCATGTTAGTAATGACTAGGTCAAGGATGTTGCTATCTCTAGTAGGGGTAAGAACGAGCTGGTCCAGGGCATTGGAATTAATGAATTCCAGGAAATGTTGGGCAAGTGTACTGGTACATGAGCAGTTTTCCCAGTTAATGGAGGGGTAGTTGAAGTCACCCAGTATGAGAGTTTTAGGTTGGACCCTAATATTCTCCAGGGTGCTTAGAAACGTGGAGTGTGAGTCTTGGGACATGGTTGGGGATCTATAGCAGGCTACTACCTGAATCACTGTCTTACCTAATGTTAGCTGCACCTGAAGTATGTCAGATGCATTATATTGGCCTACCACTTTGGAGTTGTGCACCTCTTTTATGAATATGGAAACACCACTGCCTTTGGAGCTTTGGTCCATGTTCTGGGCTGAAAGGTGTGGAATGAGTTATAGCCTGGTAGTGCATGCCTAATGGGGGCAGGCATCGTGACTTCTTTGGAAAGCTAAATCTGTCCTATAATGCACAGACTGAGAACACATAGCCCTACCATTTGTTGTCAGACTAGACTTCCATTCACTTAGAATGGAACACCTGAAAAAAACTGCCAGGTTTGAGAGTCTGTAGCTCATGTGTCATTGACTGGTATGTGCTGAGTTTTACAAATGTTGTTCCTACTGATGCACTACACATTCTCTGAAAGAAACTTGCAAAAGTGTCAACAAATTACTGAGATAAAAAGACTTTTCACAAGGAGCAGTTTTGCAAGTTTCAATTCCTGGCCAAGTTAATCCTCCCATCTCCCCTCCTTCAGTGGGCTACAGTCTCACATTTCCAGCTTTACTAGATTCAACTATTTAGTCAGCTTTGCATGACAAGAGACATAAACAAAATCACAGCCTGGTGTGCCACTAAATCTGTTCTTTTGTATGTCTCTATGCCTCTTCACTTCTAAATAGCATTTCCCAGGAACAAAAAAAAAAAGCAAACGCATCAGTCCAAAGTTTAGGCCAGTCTATCCATTTAAAATGTGCACAGTAAAATATTCAACTTTAATGCATTTTGGCTGCTGACATAGTTATCTTTACATAGTTGTTCTCTTATAGTATAACCTAAACTTATGGTATTTAATGATACATTTTACAACAGTTCTCAGCTTCTTAATGACCTCCCAAGCCTCTGATGTGACCTAGTACTTTTTCTTACTATTGCTTTATCTAGTTTGTCTTAGTTGTATACCTTGATCGAAAATTAGCAAGGTGTAGTCGATGCCAATGAGGAGATGAAAACAGATGCAAAATTGTGAAAATATTTACTTGTAATGTCCAACCAACACTTTGTTAGCCACAGGCCTTCTGTGTTAGCTTGCACTTCAGAGAAGTAGATACCAAACAGGAGAGGTCCCAGGACTGAACCCTGTGGTACTCCACTTGTCACTGGTTTGATGTCAGATTTGGAGTCTGCAACTTTTACAGTGTGGGTTCTGTCGGTGAGTCGGTTGGCAACCCATCTTGTGACGTAGGGTTTTATACCTAGTTTAGTGAGTTTAGCTATAATTCCAGAATGGGGGATGGTACAAAAAGCCTTGGTGAGGTCAAGATAGGCTGTGTAAAATACCTTAGGCTCATTGACTGCCTCAGAGAAGGCGATTAGGTTCAGGATGCATGATCTGCCTTTCAGAAACCCGAACTGGGTGGGGTCAAGAGTTTGGAGGTTACCAATGTCTTTGTGTATGAGTTCCATGATAATATCTGACAGGGCATAGTGGTAAATCACTTTGGCTATGGTGTGCAGGGTCCTGGGTTCGTGCCTTGCAGAGGCTGTTTACTCACAGCCTCACCTCAGGCTTTGTGCCTGCTGAATGGCGCACAGCGACAGTTATCCCACTCCACAAGGGGGGAGCCACCATGGACCCCGGGAACTACTGCCCCATTAGCCTGACGAGCCTGGTCTGCAAGACCATGGAACATATCATCATGGAACTTATAAACAAAGACATTGGTAATCTCCAAACTCTGGACTCCAGCCAGTTCAGGTTTGTAAAAGACAGATCATGTCTCCTAAACCTGATAGACTTCTTTGAAGCAGTCACCAAAGCCATAGACAAGGGTAAGATGGTTCGCACAGCCTATCTAGATCTTGCCAAGGCTTTCAACACCATCCCCCACTCTGGAATTATAGATAAACTCACTAAACTAGGTATAAATCCCTATGTCACAAGATGGGTTGGCAACTGGCTCACTGACAGAACCCACACTGTGAAAGTAGCAGACTCCAAATCCAACTTCAGACCAGTTACAAGTGGAGTACCGCAGGGTTCAGTCCTGGGTCCTCTCCTGTTTGGTATCTACTTCTCTGAAGTACAGGCTAACACAGAAGGTCTTTGGCTAATGAAGTTCGCAGATGACTGCAAGCTAGGAGCATTATCAAAACTCTTAATGATGTGGACATCCTACAAAAGGGCCTCACTGAGACAGATGCTTGGTAAGCCATGGCCTCAAGCTCAATGCCAAAAGGTGCATTGTCATCCCCTTTGGTAAAAACTCTGTACCCATGAACTACAACATAGGCGGTAGTGTACTTAACACTGAAAGTGTGATAAGAAACCTTGGGACACAGGTGGACAGTATTCTCTCCTTTGATAATCACATTGCCATAGTAGTCAGGAAATCCTTCTACGTGGCACACCTCATCACAAAAGGTTTCTCATCCAGAAAAAAGAGGTCATTGTTCCCCTCTACTCATCACTCATTAGACCCATTATAGAGTACAATGCCCCTTTTGGTATGTACCTCACAAGACATCTACAACAACTGGAAAAGCCACAGAAATACCTCACAAGGAGGATTACTGGCCTCAAACAGATGCCCTACACAGACCGTCTCAAAAAACTCCAGCTTTACTCTGTCACATATCACCTACTCGGAGGTGATCACTGCCTAACATACAAAGCTATGTCAAACCCAGAGCTTTTGGACAAGCTCCACTTAAAGAAATCCCAATCCTTCTGACCTACATGCTCTAGGGACCTAAACCTTGTCACCACAATAAACAGAACATGCCGGAGGGATAGATTCCTGTTCCAGAGACTTCCCATACTCTTGAATAAACTTCCTATCTATATCAAACAAAGCTCTTTAATAGCACTCTTCAAGAAAAATCTTGAAGATTGGATGGGAAATAGGAAATTCACCCCGGGGATCACCTCTGTGGCTCTGTTCAACAATGGCACAGGAAAATATTTTCTTGGGTGGTAAAAGCCAGGGTACCTTTTTGGCTGGGCTTGTATAGGCCCCATGGCCGATAGCCTAGTACCTACCTATGAACCTATGCGTTCTATGGCCTTGCAGACCAAGCTCATCAGGCTAATAGGACGATAGTTCCCGGGATCAGTGGTGGTTCCCCTTTTGTGGAGTGGGATAACTGTTGCTTTGCACCATTCAGTGGGCACAAAGCCTGATGTGAGGCTATGATTGAACATGGTGCTTAGGTGGGGAGCCAGTTTGTTCTGAATTTCATGTAAAACGCTTCCTGGGATGTTGTCTAGTCTCATGGATGCTGTGTTTTTGGCTTTAGAGAGTGCAGCTTTTACCTGTGTAGTTGTGATTACAGGGACTCTGCATTTTTCCTGTATAGATATGGGCCCTTTAGTGTGTGAGAGGGTGGTAAAGTTAGCACTGAACCTATCTGACAGAATGTTGGCAATATCAGTTGGTTCTGTAATTTTCATGCAGTTGTGCTGTAACTCAGAGCAGATCTGGGATTTGCCATTGAGATTCTTGACATAGGTAAAGAATGCTTTGTGGTTGTCCTTAGAATCAGTGGCGATTTTATTTTCATAGCTAGCTTTGGATGCTCTTCTAAGGGATCTCAGTGTCTTACTGAGGCTGACCAGGGAGCTCCACCACTCATGAGATTTTACTCTCTTTTGCAACAGTTTCTTCTTTCTGTTGTACAGTTTGTTTATGGCAAGGGACCACCAGATGGGCTTATTGGCTTCCTTTTTTTGGAGGATAGCTTCTTGGTTCTGTTTGGGATAGCATGATCCATGCACTCATGTAAGTGCTTATAGAGTGCATTTGTGTAGGATTCAGCAGTCGTAACTGTATTGGCCATCTGCATGGGTGTCATGAAGTTCACCACTTCTGTCTTAAAAAGCATGAAGTTGGCTATAAAGAAATTTTTTACCGTGGTTTCCTTAATGTGGGGTGGGGGCGGGATGCGGATATCTAGGATGATTAGCTTATAGTCGAATCTGACCAACAAGGAGTTGACTTTGGGTGTGGAACACTGGCCATTCATGTTGGTAATGACTAGGTCTAGGATATTGTTGCCCTTGGTGGGGGTGTGGATAAGTTGATCCAGGGCACTGGAATTTATGAATTCCAGAAAGCGTTGAGAGAAGGAGTTGGTACATGAGTAGTTTTCCCAGTTAATGGTGGGGTAGTTGAAATCACCTATTATTAGGGTGTTGGTGAACCCTAATATTTTCCAGTATCTCAAGAAAAGAGGAGTGGGACATGATGGGGGATCTGTAGCAAGCTGCAATTTGGATTGCAGTTTTGCCCAGAGTTAGTTGCACTTGGATAACCTCGGATGCATTATGCTGAGCAACTAGCCTGGAGGTGTGGATATCCTTAATGAATATGGGCACACCTCCGACTTTGGTGTTCCGGTCCAGGTTACATGGCCGAAAAGTGTGGTATGAGTTATAGCCTGGTAGTGCAGGGGTGCTCTTTGGAGCCTTGAACCAGGTCTCAGTCACTGCACAGATATCGAAGTTCTCCATTTTAAGGAGTGCCTTGAGTGAGTGCATTTTGAGATTTAGACTTCTAGCATTGAGTAGCATTACCCTCAGTTTTTGCTTGCCTGTTCATGTTACATTTGAAACTTGTCTAAAAAAGGCACTATAGGGATGGCAAGAGCCTTAGCCAGTATCCGGAATCCCATGGGCGACAGGTCCAGGCCATCTCTGGAAAAGCATCATGTTCTGTCGACCATGTTGTCCCAGCCAGACAGATACTGGATCCCCTTAGAATGACACCAGAAGCATAGCCAATTGTTGAAGTCAATAATTTTGTCCTTGTACTGCGGTATCATTCTGGGCGATGGCAGAATGCTACTCAGGGCTAGGGTCATACCTCCCTGGGCTACAAGATCAGAGAGCTCTTCCATGTCTCTTTTCATGTAGTCCAGGGAGGAATGTCTCAGGTCATTCACACCAACATGGACAATGACAGAGTCATATTTGTACTTGGTTGTGGAGTGACCTGAGTGAATGGGTTATGTGGCAGATCCTGGCACCCGACAGGCAGCTGACAGTAACCTTCTCCTTGTTTAGCCTGGTAAGTGGGACATCAGTGTGCCTGACTATAGAGTCACCTATGACTTGTGTTTTGGGTACATTGTTTTGCCTAATATATTATATATGTTGTAATATATATATATATATATATATATATATATATATATATATATATATATATATATATATATATATATATATATACACATATATATATATATATATATATATATATATATATATATATATATATGTATATATATATATATATATATATATATATATATATATATATATATATATATATATATATATATATATATATATATATATATATATGTTTGCCTATAATATCTGAATAAGTGAGTGGGATTTTCATGACAGCATCAAGGAAACATTTTCCTTCCTTCTGTGTTTTTTTTTTTCTTAAGTTTTGGATTTTTCTTGGTATATTGATTGATTGATTTTCTTAGTATATTTTATTTTTTATTTATTTTCCATTTGTTTACCAGGTTAGTCCGACTGGACACAAGATGACCGTTTTCAGCTGAGGCTGGGGGAGAAAAGCTCCAGATACATAGTAAACAATTATAAAAAATAATAAAAATAAATTATACAAACATAGCTATTTTATACAAAGAGCATAGAAAATATAAAAGGAGTACAATCAGAATTTTACAATTGATGCAGCATACACAGTGGTTAGAATATTGAGAAACAATTAAACAAGATAATATACAACAAATATACAACTGCTTGAACATAAATTCAAAAAGAAGTTTCCATAGACAAACAGGGTCATAAACTAGAAATCATAACTATATTGATATGATTTAGATTGCATTTATCTTGTTTTAATGATGGTATGTGTGTATTATTGTATGTGTCATATGTGCACACATATTTGTATTAATCTATGTATTTACAGTATATTTACAAAGTACTGGGTCACATCAGAGGCTTGGGAGGTCATTGTTAAGAAAATGAGAACTGTTGTAAAGCTTGGCATTGAATACCATAAGTTCAGGTTATGCTATAAGAGAATAACTATGTAAAGATAACCATGTCAGCAGCCAGAATGCATTATAAACTATATGTTTTACTGCGCACAATAAGAAATGGATAGATTGGCCCAAACTCTGGACTGATGTGTGTACTTTTATTTTTTTTTTATTCCTGTGGAAATGCTATTCAGAAGTGAAGAGACATATAAGGGAACAGTTTTAGTGGCACACCAGGCTGTGATTTTTTTTATGTCTATTGTCATGCAAAGCTGACAAAATAGTTGAATCTAGTAAAGCTGGAAATGTGAGACTGTAGCCCACTGAAGGAGGGGAGATGGGAGGAGTAACTTGGCCTGGAATTGAAACTTGCAAAACTACTCTTTGTGAAAAGTCTTTTTTATCTCAGTAATTTGTTGACACTTTTGCAAGTTTCTTTCAGCGAATGCGTAGTACATCACTAGGAACAACATTTGTAAAACTCAGCGCATACCAGTCAATGACACATGAGCTGCAGACTCTCAAACTTGGCATTTTTTTCAGGAGTTCCATTCTAAGTGAATGGAAGTCTAGTCTGACAACAAATGGTAGGGCTATTTGTTCTCACAGTCTGTGCATTGAGACAGATTTAGCTTTCCAAAGGAATCACAATGTCTGCCCCCATGAAGACAGACAAGAGTAAAAAAATAAATAAAATTAGGAATGAGCACTTATTTTGCTGCAGGCAGTTTTAGGAAGTTCAGTAAATCATGGCAAGATAAAAAATATATGTTTTTCATTGTTTGCCCGTAGTGGTCCTTTAAGCTGCCTACTTAATGGCTTAGGCCATGGCTATAATTTGTCTCCTAGAAAACAACAAAGTGTAAAGACTTCTCATCTTATCTTTGTCAATGATTTAAAACTGTATAGCTCATCAGATGAAGAACTAAAAGCACAACTGCAACTTTTCAAAACTTTTTCAGATGATATAAGAATGTCATTTGGCCTTGATAAATGTGCAAAAGCAACCTTTAAAGCAGGAAAACTTCAGCACCAAGAAAACATCAGTTTGGGACAAGAATGTGATATAAAAGAACTTGAGCAAGAGGGAATGTATAAATACTTGGGAACTGATGAGGGCTCAACAATAAAATATGAACAGATGTGAATAAAACTTAGTAAGGAAAATTTTTGAAGACTTAAATTAATCCTGACAAGAGCATTGACATCTAGGAACAAAATCAAAGCTATAAACCAATTTGCTCTTCCTGTCCTAACTTACATGTTGCATAGATTAGACAGGAAATCAAAAGATGCTTCATGCTTACCAAATGATTTATAAAAATCAGTGCATACCACGATTATATATTCCTCATTCAGAAGGAGGGATTGTCCTCCTTGAAACTGATTACATGTATAGATCTACAATTGTGGGACTCAAACACACATCTGCTGACCTCACAAGATCCAAACGTAGTGAAAGTTTTGAAACATGAGGAGAATAAATCTAGGATGACTTCTCTGCTTAATCTAGCAGAAGCATATCAGTGTCAAGCAGGAATAGAAATCAAACTGGAAGAAGATTAAAAATCAGGCAGCAACTGAATGTGCCAAAAAACAAAAGAAGGAATATAAGGTGAAGGACCAGATGAGAAGGCAAGAAATGTGGAAAATGCATAAATATAGTTGCAAGTATAGAAACTTCTGGAAGAACCTCATGTTGATCAGGAACGAAAGCAGGAATGGTTAAAGAGAGGCAAATTCAAACCAAGAGATGAAAAGCTAAAATTGGTGGCCCAAGATAGTGGGCTATGTACACATTGGTTTACAAAAGTCCACTGAGCATGTGGGAGAAACAGACAAATGCAGGTTTTGTAAAACTGAAATGGAAACAGTTGCATGCCTTATTGCTGGTCGCAACATACTAATGTCAGAAGGACTGTATACTGAAAAACATAATAACATGGCAAGACTGTTGCACTGGGGATTGTCCATACATGGTATTGAAGTGGCTGAAAAACACTGGAAAAAGTGAGCCACAAAGCATCTTAGAAAATCATGAAGCATACATCACATGGGATTACCCATTGCCAGCAGTTCAAAAGATGGATGCTAGAAAACCAGATATAGTGGTCCACAAAAAGAAGACAAAAGTAGCACTGATCATTGACATCACCACACCCTGTGACTGCAGTATCTTGCATACAGAGAGACACAAAGTCATAAAATATCAGGATTTTCGGGCAGAAATGAGGAAGAAAGATACCCAGACCATCCCAATAGTAGAGGGAGCAACTGGTCTTATAAAAAAGAATATACAATCGTATTTAGACATGTTACCAATACATGCAACCATATACAAATTGCAGAAGTAGTCATTACTGGGCACAGTGCGGGTGCTGTGAAGAGCTCTTCTGGCTGACACCAAACATTCAAACAATACTAATTTTGTGAACATTTATCGTACTTTGGCTTAGGCATGGGGTCCATTCCTGTCATGTTATTAGAAACCCAAAAGATTTGGAGAAATTAAAAAAAAAAAACACACACAACCTTCAATATGTACAGGTTAACTGAAATTGCTGTATCCCTCTAAAAGCAATGTTCATTGTTATGGCAAATATGAAGAGAGAAATTAGCTCAGAATTGTAGAGCAAAATGTTTTGGCTGTCACGCAGGCTACCAAGGACTGACAAGTGACCAGGTGACCAGGGTGCTGAAGTAGTTAGTCCAGACTGCTGTGCTCCTGACATCTAGCGGAGTTTAGAGATTATATGCTACCTCCCAGTGCCAGGGTCTGTTCAATTCTGATCTCCACTCACTCTCTAGATGACATTCTTTATATTCTACTCATGTATATGTAGGTTTTTTCTCAGTTTTCCATTTCCTCTCACATCCTCAAAGCATACTGGTTAATTTACTTTGCTAAATTGTCCATGTTTATACCTATATTATATATTCTGTATTTACCCTTTCCTTTATGGCCTTGGGTCATGGATAAAAAGGGTTCGAGAAAGGCCGGTTAACTTATCTGGTTAAAATGACATTGTTCAAGGACATGTGTCTGGTTGCATACATTAGTGTACGGCTGTAGAAATGTATCTGGCCAGAGAAGGAGAAGCAAACCCTGTCGACCACTGAGGGCGACGTTAGAGACTAAAAGATAAACATGCCGGAATATACCATAACTGATGGCTCTTCCAGTCACTCAAATTTCACCCCAAGGGTAATAAAAAGATCAGTTGCGTGTCTCCCCTTGAGGGATTTAATGGGTCTATGAGGCAAATAGGTAGGGGCCAGATGGTCAGGTAAGGCTCAGAGACTGAAAAATAAGTTGAGGAAGAATTGAAGGTAGAATACATAGGTTTTGGAACCCTAATGAAATGTTGAGTGCCAAAATGCTGAGTACTGCCATGCAGGAAAAAAACAAAAAAAAAAAAAGACTAAAAATGCAGGAGAATAATGAAATTATACAATGACCCTCCATTAATATTCCAAAACGTGCACGCTGATTGGTCAGCGTGCCTGTTGTAAATCCGCCTTATACTAATGGAAAAAGGTCCGGTTGCCTGGACTTTTTCCATTAGTATAAGTCTTTACTTTTTTTTGTGTTAGACAGCAACGGAGAACTGAAGAGCTCCGTTGCTGTAATCTCGCTATGTTAAACAAGTTTAACATAGTGCGATATCTTAAAAAAAAGCAATGGAGAGCTTCCTTTCTCCATTGCTTTTTTTAAACTCGTTTTTTTAACTCGTTTAACATAGAGAGACAACTTTAAATAAGCAACAGAGATCTTCCTTTCCCCTTTGCTTCCTGTACACACAGCTCTGATGTACTGCCTAAGCATATGCATGCGCAGTACATCAGAACTGCTGCAGAATACCAGACAGCTGTGTAAGGGCAGCACGGAGGCATTATACAATGCCATTATTTAAGAAAAGTAAGTATTTTCTTTCTTAAATAATGTCATTGTATAATAGCAATAACCCACTTCTGGGTGTGGGTAATGCTGGATTTACCCACGGTTGTCTTTGGTCACTCGGGCTTCGCCCTCGTGACCAAACCTCACCAACCGTAGGTAAATTCAGCATTACCCACACCCAGGCAAGGGTTATTGCTTAAGTAAACAATACTGTTCTCCTTTACACTTTCTTTTTTTCCAGAGGGTAAGCCCTCACAAACTTATATATGTATACCAATTCCAAGATTGCACCACTTCAGAGAAAAGAGAATATTTTGAAAAATGTCAAACTTGGACTTACAAGTCCAGGTTTTCGGCAATGAGTTTCCATAGTATGGGACTCACCAATGTGGGCATAAATCTTTCATGTGGTTAACAAAATTTTTTATTTTATTTATTTTTGTTTACCAGAATAGGACACTAACAAACTGACCAGTTTCACACTTATCCAAGGGCACAGTCGAACAATGTTGCTATGGCAACAGTAAATAAATACTTGCATTACCGCTAGTGCTTTCCAGCTGTGGTGCCTAATTTAATAGCCTGCAAACCACATTATTTTATTATTTTTTAAAATGTATTTATTTATTTATTTCTCTTCATGATGCCGGGATCAAAATGTAAATGTACCACTCTGTTTATAACATCTGTGCTTCTCTGCCACATTACAACTGACTGCAGCCACTAGCCTCTCTAGCAGTAGCTTTTTACCACTGAAGTTTTCCAAGAACATTCAGTCATAAGTGTGGCGACTTGTGAGGGCCACACATTTAATTTACAAATGTTGGGAGTAGCAGCAACTTTGCAGAACATTACATAAGTGCATAGGAAGTGGAAAGTATGCAGGAGATTGCATTACATAAGTGCATAGGAAGTGTAAAGTATGCAGGAGATCGCATTACATAAGTGCATAGGAAGTGGAAAGTATGTAGGAGATCGCATTACATAAGTGCATAGGAAGTGGAAAGTATGTAGGAGATCGCATTACATAAGTGCATAGGAAGTGTAAAGTATGCAGGAGATCGCATTACATAAGTGCATAGGAAGTGTAAAGTATGCAGGAGATCGCGTTACATAAGTGCATAGGAAGTGGAAAGTATGCAGGAGATCGCATTACATAAGTGCATAGGAAGTGGAAAGTATGTAGGAGATCGCATTACATAAGTGCATAGGAAGTGGAAAGTATGTAGGAGATCGCATTACATAAGTGCATAGGAAGTGGAAAGTATGCAGGAGATCGCATTACATAAGTGCATAGGAAGTGGAAAGTATG
>NC_056749.1:55912048-55947048 GCF_019279795.1 Protopterus annectens
AGCATTTATTTGTTTTTAAACTTTTTTGTTAGGGGCATTTAAAACATAAAAAAGGGTTCTTAAAGTGCAAACCCATAGTGAAGGGGCCAGAGGTATTATTGTACCATTCGCCCCTACCTCTGTTTCATTACCTAGTCCATGCTTTCATTTTCTAAAGGGGTGCAATGGAACAAGACTCATTAAGTCCAGGCCAAGCATGCACATTCAAAGTCAATTGCCAATCTAATTCCCTTAATTCCAGTAACTGTACCTCTGGACCTCCCCCTCATTCCCTTATTTAATCCTTCTATAAGTATAAACTTAAATGTGTGACTTTCATTGTCCAAACTATGTCTTGGCAAGACATTATTAGGGTTTCTTTTATTGATGTTATACTGGTTCATAAATTTTTTTCCTTCAACCTATGCTCAGTTTTACCTATGTAAAAGCATGGGCACTGTTGGCATAATGCTACGTGGACCACTCTCCTAGAATTACAGTAAAATTTGACCTAACTTCAAATTCATTGCCGTTAATTAAAAAACTGTCACACATTAGAATGAATTTACATCGGGAACCGAACCCACATTTCTTCATACAACATACCTGATGCATGTTTTCTTTAGGTGTGTTCCAGAATTTCCTTCAGGTTCCTATCTTTTCTAAATGTAGAACCAGGTTTGTGCCATAACGTCTGTCTCAAAGTGGGATTTTAACAAATAATTGTCCAGTTTTTTTTCAATAACCTGTTTAAGTGTTTTGTAGTCCATATTGAAGGTAGTTATGAAATTCATGGAGTAATGAGATCTGATTAAATGCACAGTTACATCCCCTCAACTTTAGCCCCTATATTTTGTATTCTAAAATTTGTTGACCTTCCTAAGATAGGTTCATTGGTATTTCTTTTTCTCATAACCTTCAACTTAAGTTCCTGTAGCAGTCCGTCGGGGTAACTTCTCTTATGGAACATACCCCGTAGAAGTTCACATTCATTGTGGAAGTCTTCATCTGTGGTGACTATTCTAGCAGATCTAAGTAATTGCCCTTTCACCACAGATTTGTTCTGATGGAAGGGGTAGTAGCTGTCAGAATTGATAAAGAGGTTTGAATAAGTATGTTTTTTAAAAATCACAGCTATAATTCTGTGGTTATTCCTGTCCTTACTCAGGAGGACATCCAGTAAAGATATTTTCTCATTGTCAAATTCATAGGAAATTTCAAAAAGTTACTAGTGTTGTTGATGTATGTCAAAAATGTCTCAATCCCTTCTACCCCACCCCTCCATAAAATAAAAATGTTATCCAGGTAACGTGTGTAAATCTTAAGTCTAACCTTGTTCTCTGGATTCTCTAAAACATATCGGTGCTCTCATTGAACCATCAATATATTAACAAATTTTCCACCACAAGGGGAACCCATAGTTACCCCAGTTTTCTGAAGATAAAAATCATCATTAAAAACCAAAAAAATGTTGTTCAGCCACAGCTCTAACAGAGCCTAATATACTGTAGGTTGATGTCATGCCGTGGGACCCCTTTTCTGTGTAAGTAACCAACCACCATACTAATTACATTATCCTGGGGAATGACAATGTATAAATCCCTTATGTCTACTGTTAAAAATACGTCATCATCCTCAAAATGCATTGCCACTATAGTGGTTAAAAAGGACCATGACTCTTTACAAATTTGTTTTTCACTGTGTACATGCACTTTTAGTTTTTTTGTCAATACATTTTGCACTGCAGTATGCGATGGAATAATGCCCATCAACTCTAGGCCACAATGGGGGGTCTGATACACTCTTGTGCATCTTTGGGATACCAAACAACAAGAGGCGTTTGGGGAGGGCATGTGTAAATAGGTAAAAAGATTCATATTGATTCTCCTTTCACGTCACAAATCGACGAGTGTTTCTGAAATGTTTTGATAGCTACAATTTAGTGCATTCTTTGAAACACCTTGATAAGTATCAGTCTCTAATATTCTTCTTATCTTTTCATTGCACTGGTGGATAGCCACCATAATGGTTCCCCCACCCTTATCAGGTTTCATGATGTGAACCTTTTGCTGTTTAAGGAATCTTAGGTTGCTTATCTCTTCCTTGCTCAAATTACTCTTACCATTGCATTGTCCCATAAACCCATTTCTTATATCAAGTTTGCAAACTTTCTCATATAACCCTAAAATAGGGTGTAAAGGTGGGTTAAATGTATTACGTATGTGAAAATTGTCCGACGTCATTGTTCTCCCCCAGCATAATTCTAAAATCCAATTTCCTTAAGTAGAGTTTCAAGTCCATTAAAGTGTTGACTTGTAATGTATATTATGGTGTAGCTTTACCGTAGCTGGAGGTTTATATTATTTATCCATTGCTGACTTGTAATGTATATTACGGTGTAGCTGGAGGTCAGCTGGAGGTTTATATTATTTATCCTTTTTTGACTTGTAATGTATATTATGGTGTAGCTGGAGCTCAGCTGGAGGTTTATATTATTTATCCTTTGTTGACTTGTAATGTATATTATGGTGTAGCTGGAGCTCAGCTGGAGGTTTGTATTATTTAACCTTTGTTGACTTGTAATGTATATTATGGTGTACCTGCAGCTCAGCTGGAGGTTTATATTATTTATCCTTTGTTGGCTTGTAATGTATATTATGGTGTAGCTGGAGCTCAGCTGCAGGTTTAAATTATTTATCATTTGTTGACTTGTAATGTATATTATGGTATAGCTGGAGCTCAGCTGGAGGTTTATATTATTTATCTTTTGTTGACTTGTAATGTATATTATGGTGTAGCTGGAGCTCCGCTGGAGGTTTATATTATTTATCCTTTGTTGACTTGTAATGTATATTATGGTGTAGCTGGAGCTCAGCTGGAGGTTTACATTATTTATCCTTTGTTGACTTGTAATGTATATTATGGTGTAGCTGGAGCTCAGCTGGAGGTTTATATTATTTATCCTTTGTTGACTTGTAATGTATATTACGGTGTAGCTGGAGCTCAGCTGGAGGTTTACATTATTTATCCTTTGTTGACTTGTAATGTATATTACGGTGCAGTTAGAGCTCAGCTGGAGGTTTATATTATTTATCCGTTGTTGTCTTGTAATGTATATTATGGTGTAGCTGGAGCTCAGGTGGAGGTTTATATTATTTATCCTTTGTTGACTTGTAATGTATATTACGGTGTAGCTGGAGTTCAGCTGCAGGATTATGTTATTTATCCTTTGTTGACTTGTAATGTATATTATGGTGTAGCTGGAGCACAGATGGAGGTTTATATTATTTATCCTTTGTTGACTTGTAATGTATATTTTGGTGTAGCTGGATCTCAGCTGGAGGTTTATATTATTTACCCTTTGTTGACTTGTAATGTATAATATGGTGTAGCTGGAGCTCAGCTGGAGGTTTGTATTATTTATCCTTTGTTGACTTGTAATGTATATTACGGTGTACCTGGAGCTCAGCTGGAGGTTTATATGATTTATCCTTTGTTCACTTGTAATGTATATTACGGTGTAGCAGGAGCTCAGATGGAGGTTTATAATATTTTTCCTTTGTTGACTTGTAATGTATATTACGGTGTAGCTGGAGTTCAGCTGCAGGTTTAAATTATTTATCCTTTGTTCACTTGTACTTTATATTATGGTATAGCTGGAGCTCAGCTGGAGGTTTATATTATTTATCTTTTGTTGACTTGTAATGTATATTATGGTGTAGCTGGAGCTCCGCTGGAGGTTTATATTATTTATCCTTTGCTGTCTTGTAATGTATATTATGGTGTAGCTGGAGCTCAGCTGGAGGTTTATATTATTTATCTTTTGTTGACTTGTAATGTATATTATGGTGTAGCTGGAGCTCAGCTGCAGGTTTATATTAGTTATCCTTTGTTGACTTGTAATGTGTATTATGGTGTAGCTGGAGCTCAGCTGGAGGTTTATATTATTTATCCTTTGTTGACTTGTAATGTGTATTATGGTGTAGCTGGAGGTTTATATTATTTATCCTTTGTTGACTTGTAATGTATATTATGGTGTAGCTGGAGCTCAGCTGGAGGTTTATATTATTTATCCTTTGTTGACTTGTAATGTATATTCCGGTGTAGCTGGAGCTCAGCTGGAGGTTTATATTATTTATCCTTTGTTGACTTGTAATGTATATTACAGTGTAGTTAGAGGACAGCTGGAGGTTTATATTATTTATCCGTTGTTGTCTTGTAATGTATATTATGGTGTAGCTGGAGCTCAGGTGGAGGTTTATATAATTTATCCTTTGTTGACTTGTAATGTATATTACGGTGTAGCTGGAGTTCAGCTGCAGGATTATATTATTTATTCTTTGTTGACTTGTAATGTATATTTTGGTGTAGCTGGATCTCAGCTGGAGGTTTATATTATTTACCCTTTGTTGACTTGTAATGTATAATACGGTGTAGCTGGAGCTCAGCTGGAGGTTTATATTATTTATCCTTTGTTGACTTGTAATGTATATTACGGTGTACCTGGAGCTCAGCTGGAGGTTTATATTATTTATCCTTTGTTGACTTGTAATGTATATTACGGTGTAGCAGGAGCTCAGATGGAGGTTTATAATATTTTTCCTTTGTTGACTTGTAATGTATATTACGGTGTAGCTGGAGCTCAGCTGGAGGTTTATATTATTTATCCTTTGTTGACTTGTAATATATATTATGGTGTAGCTGGAGCTCAGCTGGAGGTTTATATTATTTATCCTTTATTGACTTGTAATGTATATTACGGTGTAGCTGGAGCTCAGCTGGAGGTTTGTATTATTTATCCTTTGTTGACTTGTAATGTATATTATGGTGTAGTTGGAGCTCAGCTGGAGGTTTATATTATTTATCCTTTGTTGACTTGTAATGTATATTATGGTATAGCGGGAGCTCAGCTGGAGGTTTATATTATATATCCTTTGTTGACTTGTAATGTATATTATGGTGTAGTTGGAGCTGAGCTGGAGGTTTATATTATGTATCCTTTTTGACTTGTAATGTATGTTACGGTGCAGCTGGAGCTCAGCTGGAGGTTTGTATTATTTATCTTTTGTTGACTTGTAATGTATATTACGGTTTAGCTGCAGGTTTATATTACTTATCTTTTGTTAACTTGTAATGTATATTATGGTGTAGCTGGAGCTCAGCTGGAGGTTTATATTATTTATCAGTTGTTGACTTGTAATGTATATTATGGTGTAGCTGGAGGTTTATATTTATCCGTAGTTGACTTGTAATGTATATTAGAGTGTAGCTGGAGGTCAGCTGGAGGTTTATATTATTTATCCTTTGTTGATCTGTAATGTATATTACGGTGTACCTGGAGCTCAGCTGGGGGTTTGTATTATTTATCCTTTGTTGACTTGTAATGTATATTATCGTGTAGCTGGAGCTCAGCTGGAGGTCTGTATTATTTATTCTTTGTTGACTTCTAATGTATATAACAGTGTAGCTGGAGCTCAGCTGGTGTTTTTTTTTTGTAATGTATATTATGGTGTAGCTGGAGCTCAGCTGTAGGTTTATATTATTTATCCTTTGTTGACTTGTAATGTATATTATGGTGTAGAAGGAGCTGAGCTGCAGGTTTATAATATTTATCCGTTGTTGACTTGTAATGTATATTATCGTGTAGCGGGAGATCAGCTAGACGTCAGTATTATTTATCCTTTTTTGACTAGTAATGTATATTACGGTGTAGCTGGAAGTTTATATTATTTCTTCTTTTTTGACTTGTAATGTATATTACTGTGTAGTTGCAGCTCAGCTAGAGGTTTATAATATTTATCCTTTGTTGACTTGGAATGTATATTATGGTGTAGCGGGAGCTCAGCTGGAGGTTTATATTATTTATTCTTTGTTGTCTTGTAATGTATATTACGGTGTAGCTGGAGCTCAGCTGCAGGTTTATATTATTCATCCTTTGTTGACTTGTAATGTATACTATAGTGTAGCTGGAGGTTTATATTATTCATCCTTTGTTGACTTGTAATGTATATTATGGTATAGCTGGAGCTTAGCTGCAGGTTTATATTATTTATCCATTGTTGACTTGTAATGTATATTATGGTTTGCTGAAGTTCAGCTGCAAGTTTATATTATTTATCTTTTGTTTATTTATTTTTATTTATTTATTTATTTATTTAAATTTGTTGACCGGGAGTGTCCAACTGGACGTGGGTCCATTTTCAGCGGAGGCCCGGGGAGAAAAGCTCCACAGTAAAATAAACAGACAGTAGTTACATTGGATTACATAGTGATTAACAATTTAACATAGAAATTACTTACAACATATTTACAGATGAAGAACATAGTACATCAGTAGACAACTAGAATCTTTATCTGTGAAGTACATAACAGGCATTAACAAATGTAACAATGAGAAGTTCCTGCTGTATAATAAGTACTAGGCTTATGAGCATCTGAGCTTGCTATCATCAAGGTAGTTATTGGAGGTGAAAGAAAGGTAGTAGTTGGATGGGGTGGATGATATTAGAGTGGGAGTTGCAAGGGCATAGCCAGCATGTTTTAGGTGCTTTTAATAAAGTTTTGAAGTTGGTGCATGATGGTACGGAGGTAATTGTGGGTGGGAGTGAGTTCCATAATTTGGCTATGGTGCAAGAGAATAGTGCTTCACCAGCAGAGTTATTGGCTTTAGTGATCTGCAAGTGATTTTTGTTGCTGGATCTTAGTGGTCTGGTGGTGCGATAGGGTTGGAGTAGATTCTGGAGGGATGGGACATTTAGTAGATGGTTTACTAGTTTGTGGGTGAGTGAGAGTTGATACCACTGAAGGAGGTGAGGGAGTTCAAGCCAGCCCAGTTCAGCAAGTGAGAGACAGTGGTGACTACGGTAGGATGCCCTGTGGCGAATTTGCGATTTTGTTGTAGCAGGTCTCTAGCTTGTTTAGATCACATTGCCTTAGGTTGGTATATACTGGAGAGGCATAAAGTAGGGTGGAGATAAGGTGGGAATTTGCTATTGAAATCTTTGCTGCTTTGATGAGAAATTGTTTATTTCTGTATAATGCTCCTAGTTTTTTGTGGACTTTTTTATGGTCATGGATATGTGAATGTCAAATTTTAGTTTATTGTCTATTTCCACTCCTAGCAATTTGGTGTGTTCAGTTGGGTATATAGTGGTGTTGTCTTTGCTGTGATGTTAAAGTGAGAGTTGTTTTGAGTATGTTTGGTGGGTTGGAAGATGAGTAGTTTAGTTTTGTTTGGGTTGAGTATTAATTGGGCATCGGATAACCATGTTTCAACAGAGGAAAAGGCTTCCTGTGTGACTTTCTGCAGTTTGGGTAGGGACTGGGCTGAGCAGATGATGGTAGAGTCATCTGTGTATTGGATGAGTGTGCCATGTTTGGTGGCAGAGGCTAGATTATTGGTGTAAACAGAGAAAAGTAGGGGTCCAAGGATGGATCCTTGGGGAACCCCTATGGAGACAGGTAGTTGGGGAGATATGTCATTCTGCCATACAACGGATTGTTGGCGGTCAGACAGGTAACTCTGAAACCAGTTGGTGACTGATTGTGAGAAGGATAGGTTATTGAGGACAGAGATAAGTTGTTTGTGTGGGACCATGTCAAATGCTTTAGATAGGTCTAGGAAAGTAGCAGAGGAGAGATAGCCATTGTTTTATGCTGAAGGATAGTGTTAGTAAAGGAGAGTAAGGCAGTGGTGGTGTTATGGTTTGGTCGGAAACCATGCTGAGTACTGGAAAGGAGGTTGTTAGTAAGGAGGTAGTGTGAGACCTGAGAGTGTATGCATCTCTCTAGTATTTTGGAGAGTGGAGAGAGAATAGCTATGGGGAGGTAATTGGTTAGTTCTGCAGAGGGTCCGCCTTTGTGGAGGGGAATTATATGTGAGACTTTCCACAATGTGGGAACGTAACTTTCTGACAGAGATCGGTTAATCAAGATGGATACTGGGTAGGCCAGAGCATCAGCTGCGATTTGTAGGTATTCACTTGGGAGGTTGTCTGCTGCTAATTTGGTGGGTTTAAGTTTAGTTAAGAGTTTTTTATGTTGGAGGTAGGTGCAGAAGAAAAAGAAAAGGCAGTGGGGAGATTACTAGTTGAAGGTGTGGGTTGGAGGGAGGGTTGTGTTGTTTAGCTAGTGATAGTATGGTTTGGGTGAAGTGTGAGTCGAATGAGGTAGCACTATATTCTGAGGAGTGAGGCATGTTAGGAGGAGGGTACTGACTTTACCTGGGTGGAGGATGGAGTTTATGGAGGACCAGAATTGTTTGGGGCTGTGTTGTGAGGAGTCTAGGGCAGACTGGTAGTATTGGAATGTGTCCCGTTTATTAGCTTTTTGACTCTATTGCGTAGTTCTAGGAATTTCTGTCTAGCTGGGGGTTTTGGTTTTGCGCCAGTGCTCCCAGGCTTTATCCCTGTTTTCATTTCTGACTTAGTGGTTTTCTGTAGCCATGGGGAGGGTTGTGCTTTGGTTCTGGAAAATCTTATGGGGGCATGGTAATTAAGGATGTTCAGGAAGGTAGTATTAAAAGATTCAACTGCGTCATCTAGACTGAGGTACTTTAGAGCATGCCAGTTACATTCTTTGAGGGATGAGATGAATGTGAGTGGGTTAAAGTTTTTTTTTTACGTATTTGACGATAGATGACATGTTTAGCTTGGTACAGGTATTGTTTGAGTAGGAATGTTGGGGAGTGATCACTGAGGCTATCTGATAAGCAGCCTGTTATATATGACTGGGGGTTTTTACTGACTAGTATCCAATCCAGGGTAGTGTGCTTGCTGGAGTTTTTATTTATCCTTGTTGGTGACTGGACTAGTTGGGTGAAGCCATGAAGGTGTACATGATGGGTTGGATTGTTGTCAGAACAGGATTGCCAGTCAATATTGAAATCACCTAAGATGATAGTTTCTTGGGGGAGATGGTGGGTAGACCAGCTGAGGAGGTTTTCTAGTGGAGGGATGTTTTCGCCGGGTGGGAAGTAGCATCCAATTATGTTGATGGTTTTGTTTCGGTTAATTTTGAGGGTGGTATATATTATTTCTTCATTGCCTATTTGTGGAGCTGATGATTTTAAGATCTGGATGTTTAGATGTTGTTTAAATATTATAGCTACACCACCTCCTTTTTTGTTTAGCCGGTCTACTCTTAATATGCCGTAACCTGTAGGGAGTATTTGCTCACTGGTAATGTGAGGTTTTAGCCAGGTTTTGTTAACTTGTAATGTATATTACAGTGTAGTTGGAGCTGAGCTGGAGGTTTATATTATTTATCCGTTGTTGACTTGCAATGTAAATTATGGTGTAGGTGGAGCTCAGCTGGAGGTTTAAATTATTTATCTGTAGTTGACTTGTAATGAATATTACGGTGTAGCTGTAGCTCAGCTGGAGGTTTATATTATTTATCCTTTGTTGACTTGTAATGTATATTATGGTGTAGCATGAGCTCAGCTGGAGGTTTATGTTATTTATCCTTTGTTGACTTGTAATGTATATTACGGTGTAGCTTGAGTTCAGCTGGAGGTTTATATTATTTATCCGTTGTTGTCTTGTAATGTATATTATGGTGTAGCCGGAGCTCATCTGGAGGTTTATATTATTTATCCTTTGTTGACTTGCAATGTATATTATGGTGTAGCCGGAGCTCATCTGGAGGTTTAAATTATTTTTCCTTTCTTGACTTGTAATGTATATTGCGGTGTAGCTGGGGGTTTATATTATTTATCCTTTGTTGACTAGTAATGTATATTATCGTGTAGCTGGAGCTCAGCTGGAGGTTTATATTATTTATACTTTGTTGACTTGTAATGCATATTATGGTCTAGCTGGAGCTCAGCCTGAGGTTTATATTATTTATCCTTTGTTGACTTGTAATGTATATTACGGTGTAGTTGGACCTCAGCTGGAGGTTTATAATATTTATCCATTGTTGTCTTGTAATGTATATTATGGTGTAGCTGGAGCTCAGCTGGAGGTTTATATCAGTTATCCTTTGTTGACTTGTAATGTATATTATGGAGTAGTTGGAGCTCAGCTGGAGGTTTATATTATTTATCCGTTGTTGTCTTGTAATGTATATTATGGTGTAGCTTGAGCTCAGCTGGAGGTTTGTATTATTTATCCTTTGTTGACTTGTAATGTATATTACGGTGTAGCTGGAGCTCAGCTGGAGGTTTATATTATTTATCCGTTGTTGTCTTGTAATGTATATTATGGTGTAGCTGGAGCTCATCTGGAGGTTTATATTATTTATCCTTTGTTGACTTGCAATGTATATTATGGTGTAGCTGGAGCTCAGCTGGAGGTTTAAATTATTTTTCCTTTGTTGACTTGTAATGTATATTACAGTGTAGCTGGAGGTTTATATTATTTATCCTTTGTTGACTTGTAATGTATATTATCGTGTAGCTGGAGCTCAGCTGGAGGTTTATATTATTTATACTTTGTTGACTTGTAATGCATATTATGGTCTAGGTGGAGCTCAGCCTGAAGTTTATATTATTTATCCTTTGTTGACTTGTAATGTATATTACGGTGTAGTTGGACCTCAGCTGGAGGTTTATATTAGTTATCCTTTGCTGACTTGTAATGTATATTATGGAGTAGTTGGAGCTCAGCTGGAGGTTTATATTATTTATCCATTGTTGTCTTGTAATGTATATTATGGTGTAGCTTGAGCTCAGCTGGAGGTTTGTATTATTTATCCTTTGTTGACTTGTAATGTATATTACGGTGTAGCTTGAGTTCAGCTGGAGGTTTATAATATTTTTCCTTTGTTGTCTTGTAATGTATATTATGGTGTAGCCGGAGCTCATCTGGAGGTTTATATTATTTATCCTTTAATGACTTGTAATGTATATTATGGCATAGCTGGAGCTCAGCTGGAGGTTTGTACTATTTATTCTTTGTTGACTTGCAATGTATATTATGGTGTAGCTGGAGCTCAGCTAGAGGTTTAAATTATTTTTCCTTTTTTGACTTGTAATGTATATTACGGTGTAGCTGGAGGTTTACATTATTTATCCTTTGTTGACTTGTAATGTATATTATCGTGTAGCTGGAGCTCAGCCGGAGGTTTATATTATTTTTCCTTTGTTGACTTGTAATGCATATTATGGTCTAGCTGGAGCTCAGCCTGAGGTTTATATTATTTATCCTTTGTTGACTTGTAATGTATATTATGGTGTAGTTGGACCTCAGCTGGAGGTTTATAATATGTATCCATTGTTGTCTTGTAATATATATTATGGTGTAGCTGGAGCTCAGCTGGAGGTTTATATTAGTTATCCTTTGTTGACTTGTAATGTATATTATGGAGTAGTTGGAGCTCAGCTGGAGGTTTATATTATTTATGCGTTGTTGTCTTGTAATGTATATTATGGTGTAGCTTGAGCTCAGCTGGAGGTTTGTATTATTTATCCTTTGTTGACTTGTAATGTATATTATGGTGTAGCTGGAGCTCAGCTGGAGGTTTATATTATTTATCTTTTGTTGACTTGTAATGTATATTACGGTATAGCTGGAGCTCAGCTGGAGGTTTGTATTATTTATTCTTTGTTGACTTGAAATGTATATTATGGTGTAGCTGGAGCTAAGCTGGAGGTTTATATTATGTATCCTTTGTTGACTTGTAATGTACATTATGGTGTAGCTGGAGCTCAGCTGGAGGTTCATATTATTTATCTTTTGTTGACTTGTAATGTATATTATGGTGTAGCTGGAGGTCAGCTGGAGGTTTGTATTATTTATTCTTTGTTGACTTGTAATGTATATTACAGTGTAGCTGAAACTCAGCTGCAGGTTTAAATTATTTATCCTTTGCTGACTTGTAATGTATATTATGGTGTAGCTGGAGCTCAGCTGGAGGTTTGTATTATTTATCCTTTGTTGACTTGTAATGTATATTACGGTGTAGCTGGATCTCAGCTGGAGGTCTATAGTATTTATCCATTGTTGTCTTGTAATGTATATTATGGTGTAGCTGGAGCTCATCTGCAGGTTTATATTATTTATCCTTTATTGACTTGTAATGTATATTATGGTGTAGCTGGAGCTCAGCTGGAGGTTTATATTATTTTTGTTTGTTGTCTTGTAATGTATATTACGGTGTAGCTGCAGCTCACCTGCAGGTTTATATTATTTATCCTTTGTTGACTTGTAATGTATATTATGATGTAGGTGGAGGTTTATATTATTTATCTTTTATTGACTTATAATGTATATTACGGTATAGCTGGAGCTCAGCTGGAGGTTTATATTATTTATCCTTTGTTGACTTGTAATGTATATTATGGTGTAGCTGGAGCTCAGCTGGAGGTTTATATTATTTATCCTTTGTTGACTTGTAATGTATACTATGGTGTAGCTGGAGCTCAGGTGGAGGTTTATATTATTTATCCTTTGTTGACTTGTAATGTATATTACGGTGTAGGTGGAGCTCATCTGGAGGTTTATATTATTTATCCTTTATTGACTTGTAATGTATTTATAGCTGGAGCTCAGCTGGAGGTTTATATTATTTATCCTTTGTTGACTTGTAATGTATATTATGGTGTAGATGGAGCTCAGCTGGAGGTTTGTATTATTTATCCTCCTTTGTTGACTTGTAATGTATATTATGGTGTAGCTGGAGATTAGCTGGAGGTTTGTATTATTTATCATTTGTTGACTTGTAATGTATATTACAGTGTAGCTGGACATTTATATTATTTATCTTTTGTTGACATGTAATGTTTGTCATGGTGTAGCTGGAGCTCAGCTGGAGGATTATATTATTTATCCCTTGTTGACTTGTAATGTATATTATGGTGTAGCTGGAGCTTAGCTGGAGATTTGTATTATTTATCCGTTGTTGACTTGTAATGTATATTACGGTGTAGCTGGAGCTCCACTGGAGGTTTATATTATTTATCTTTTGTTGACTTGTAATGTATATTATTGTGTAGCTGGAGCTCAGCTAGAGGTTCATATTATTTATCCTTTGTTGACTTGTAATGTATATTACGGTGTACCTGGAGTTCAGCTGGAGGTTATGTTATTTATCCTTTGTTGACTTGTAATGTATAGTATGGTATAGCTGGGGCTCAGCTGCAGGTTTATATTATGTACCCTTTGTTGACTTGTAATGTATATTATGGTGTAGCTGGAGGTTTATATTATTTATCCTTTGTTGACTTGTAATGTATATTATGGTGTAGTTGGAGCTTAGCTGGAGGTTTATATTATTTATCCTTTTTTGACTTATATATTATGGTGTAGCTGGAGCTCAGCTGGAGGTTTGTATTATTTATCCTGCTTTGTTGACTTGTAATTTATATTACGGTGAAACTGGAGCTCAGCTGCAGGTTTAATATTATTTATCCTTTGTTGACTTGTAATGTATATTATGATGTAGGTGGAGGTTTATATTATTTATTCTTTGTTGACTTGTAATGTATATTATGGTGTAGCTGGAGCTCAGCTGGAGGTTTATATTATTTATCCTTTGTTGACTTGTAATGTATATTATGGTGTACATGGAGCTCAGCTGGAGGTTTGTATTATTTATCCTCCTTTGTTGACTTGTAATGTATATTACGGTGTAACTGGAGTGCAGCTGCAGGTTTATATTTTTTCCTTTGTTGACTTGTAATGTATATTATGGTGTAGCTGGAGCTCAGGTGGAGGTTTATATAATTTATCCTTTGTTGACTTGTAATGTATATTACGGTGTAGCTGGAGCTCACCTGCAGGTTTATATTATTTATCCTTTGTTGACTTGTAATGTATATTATGATGTAGGTGGAGGTTTATATTATTTATCCTTTGTTGACTTGTACTGTATATTATGGTGTAGCTGGAGCTCAGCTGGAAGTTTATATTATTTATCCTTTGTTGACTTGTAATGTATATCATGGTGTAGATGGAGCTCAGCTGGAGGATTATATTATTTATCCTTTGTTGACTTGTAATGTATATTACGGTGTAACTGGAGCTCAGCTGGAGGTTTATATTATTTATCCTTTGTTGACTTGTAATGTATATTACGGTGTACCTGGAGCTCAGCTGGAGGTTATATTATTTATCCTTTGTTGACTTGTAATGTATAGTACGGTGTAGCTGGAGCTCAGCTGCAGGTTTATATTATGTATCCTTTGTTGACTTGTAATGTATATTACAGTGTAGCTGGAGGTTTATATTATTTATCCTTTGTTGACTTGTAATGTATATTATGGTGTAGCTGGAGCTCCACTGGAGGTTTATATTATTTATCCTTTGTTGACTTGTAATGGATAGTACGGTGCAGCTAGAGCTCAGCTGGAGGTTTATATTATTTATCTTTTGTTGATTTGTAATGTATATTATGGTGCAGCTGGAGCTCCGCTGGAGGTTTATATTATTTATCCTTTGTTGACTTGTAATGTATATTATGGTGTAGCTGGAGCTCAGCTGGAGGTTTATATTATTTATCCGTTGTTGACTTGTAATGTATATTACGGTGTACCTGGAGCTCAGCTGGAGGTTTATATTATTTATCCTTTTTTGACTTGTAATGTATATTACGGTGTAGCTGGAGGTTTATATTATGTATCCTTTGTTGACTTGGTCCGCTGAGTTACAGCCAGCTCAGGGTAACAGAACTTTAGTTTAACATGTCATCTGTAGGATGCCATACTCATGAGTGCATCACCCACCTTTTGCTGCACTGTAATATCAGCACCTCACAACTTTCTGCATTAAAGGCAAGTGTGCTACATGTTGCACCACTGACAGTAAGTATAAAAGTGGGCTTGCTTTCTACAGGAGAGATGCAGGGGAACTTGTCCCCTGCAAAAAAAAAACTTGCATCCACATAACCTGTCATCAGCTTGGCCATACTGTATCACTTTTTCACTGTCCTGTGTCCTAGCGGCCATGTTACCATACTGAGACACATCTAATCCCACATCATGCTCACTGAATCGGCTAGTGGAGGCTACAGGTAGTTGATGTGTTAAAAGAGGATTCAGCTAACACAGATGCATACAATGTGCTTACATCACATGCTGGATATCATTAAAAACATAGCAGGACACATATATTTCACTGCAATGTTACAGATAATACTGACTTACTATTAGGTCTTGTCTGTTTACGCGTCACAGACGCTATTTAACAGGGAAATGAGAATTAGGTTACATAGCCAACATACATGACATATATTATGAATACAAACACAAACTGATAGGTCCTGGTGGTAAGACATGGTAGAAGAGTGATGAACTTAAACTGCCATAGGAAAAAAAGACAGTATTATCACTCACATCATTGCCAGCAGGAAACATACAGTAGGTTTGACATAGACATACCACTTGTTTGTGCACTTTGATGATGATGATGATGTAGTCTGCGTTAATGGAGGACAATCACAGGAGTAACAGCAATAACAGATATAAAAGATGGGTAACAGCATGCGGCAGGGCCGATCTCATGGGAGGAGGTCCTCGGACGCCCCCCTCACTCCGCACCCCCCTGGCCCCTCCGTCCATACCAGTGACATCCTCCCGCTTTTGTGTGTCTGTCTTGTACTGCAGTTGATGAAGTGTGAAAGTAAAGGAAAGACAACACAGCCATGTAATTCAGCCAAAATACTGACAGCATGACATAAAACGCACAGTAACAGAGGCTGCAAATACTCACACAATGGACATTACACCTCTTGGCCAGATGTCCTTGTGTAGAAAAATAGTGGCATTAATGTCATGTATCACAGGTCTGCTACACATTGCTGCAACCTAAGAACCTGTTGTGGTAACATACCTGCTCCATCTATACTTGCACCTCTATGGCTTGGGCTCCCACTGGATGCCCCTATAGTGTATAATGTTGCAGAATAAAACAGCAGTGGAATGACATGAGGCTGAGGCAACAACAGGTGCTGGTCACAGTAACACTATATGAAGACATTCACCTGGCATTCCCTGCTGTTGTCCAGAAGTAGATGGACATGTGAATGTTAATGCAGACAGCAATACACACGTTGGTTGCACTGTTGTGTCTGTACAGCAGGTGTATGAGTACATGTCATTACACTTATGTTCATCATCATCACTCTGTGCAGATTTGTGTGCATAATTCACTTCAGCTACTGTAAATCCAAAATTACAAGAAATGAATATGCATGCAACAACAATATGTGATTATTTACTGTATAGTCATCCATGTTATACAAAGTAAGACATGCAAGTTTAGCCTGGAACTCCTGCTCCTATCCCAGCCTCAGGTATGCATTATTCCCCACTTGCTGTATGCAGGGATGCAAGAAATACTGTGATCTCAATGGTCGTCCAGCACAGGCATCATCCCTCAGTCTCTTACATTATAACCAGTTGGCTGCATGGAGGATCATGTCAGAGCAGTGTTGTTGACAGACCTCAGGGGATCTATTGTGACCTGCAGCTGCATTAATGATGTTGGTGATGTCAGCCCACACTTCCTTCCTCCATACTATATTCCCTGCATGTTCAAGGCGTCTCAGTTAATGTTGTCAAAAAGCATCTAGTATGATGTCATTTTAGGTCTGTTTATCATCTGAAAGACAATGATATGCACATGATCATATCCCTGTGGGATCCCAGTTATGCAGATGATTATGTAGACAGCTTATGTCACAGTAAACAGTATACATTCCTGTGCAATGCAAAAGTCTATGAAACACTGACTGTGACATATACCAATGTGACATATAAAAAGTAACAAAAATGCCTGCATACATAACAGTCATAAAATCGACATAACTGTGATATCTAAAAAGGTTTGTCTGTGGGATTCAAAACCCTTACACTACATATCTGTTAAATGGTGGTCCAAAGACAACAGCATCATGCCACAGGAGTCTGCACTCATGACAGATTAAAATACTTCACAACTTATCAATTAAAAAACTTATGGAAGGCATCAGAAAACCTTGGTATTCATAAGCAGGCCACATATTTTATGGATCCTTTTTATATTCAGCCAGTAGTTATAAGACTTGTGTTAAGTGTGATGATGTGAGGTATTGCCAGCTATGCCAGGAGAAGTATTGCAGTGGATGTGTAACATATGTCAGCATAGCTAGCTGGAGTTTTCTAAAGAATTATATGTCATCTGCATATCAAACTGATTTGTACAGCTACTTGTGTTGAAACTGTACCTGTAAAGCTGTTTGTGTTAAAAACTATACCAACAGTGGGTCCTGCTGGACAGAAAAGAAACACACCTGTATGTCACACTATATTAAAACTGCTGAAATAAATATATTGTAACAAAGAATACCGGAAAAGAAGAGGTTAATCTCAGTTCAGATAACTTTGAAAACTAGTCTGAAATTTAATTTTCTGGTTTCAGCCATAAAGATTGTATCTTAAAGTTCTGATTGCAACCAGAGATAAAATGTCTGTGAAAACCAGGACTAGGAATCCTACTGTATTGGCCTTAGGGGCGAACTAATTGCTACCCTGGAAGGATGGAAGTTTTTGAAATGGTTTTATAGCTTCCAGATGCTATAACACATCTTAGCAAAGCTCTATATGTGTGTATTATGACGTGTGCTAGATTCTGATTCAGTTTCTAGTAAAGTGGGTAGTGTGGAAACCAGAAGTCAGATGAGAAGATGTATGTGATGTCATTCTGATATCCAGCACTGAAATGTTTTAATACTAGATGAGGCAAAAGTCTCAGGCCAGTCTGTTTGTGAAACTTGACAAAGAAGGAACAGTCACCCACTTCATCTCGCCTTGCTTTAGTAAGTAACCAGGGAATAGTAATTTTTAGATCAGTCAAGAAAATATAGTGAGATTAGTTAAGTACTGTTTTTTCTGTATCTGTCTGTATCAGTGCTATTTTTAATATTTCCTTTATTTGAAACTCTGGTGTTTACTGTAAATATATATTTAGTATTTTCATGTTCTTGTATTATTTATTAAATATATTTAAATTTTCCATTGTGGTTGGTCTTTTAGAGAATATTTTAACTTTTGAGAGTACTTACATTTATTTGGTGACACTGTGGCCACTTCTGAAAGCCTTGCTGCATTGGTCAAACACTACCATTTGCATTAATATTAATATTACTAGATATAATTGGGTACCCTGGTAAGAGGTAAAAGTAGCTGGATTTGGAGTGTTCTACCTTAGCAGAGGGGGTATAGCTGGCAAATCTGTGCCAGCCTTTCACAGGTGTGTGTGTGTGTGTGTGTGTGTGTGTGTGTGTGTGTGTGTGTGTGTGTGTGTGTGTGTGTGTGTGTGTATGTGTGTGTGTGTGTGTGTGTGTGTGTGTGTGTGTGTGTGTGTGTGTGTGTGTGTGTGTGTGTGTATGAAAATCAAATCTCAGAGTGTATGTATCAGCTTCTTGGAGGAGGGACAAAGAGCACTGGTTTCACCGAGAGAGTGGTGAAAGACTTGGCTTGGAACACTTGACTGAGGACTCAACTCTACAGCTGTGATCAGTGTGGAGTCTTATTTGAGGCTGGTGAGAGAGAGGGAAACCCAGCCCCAGGACAGGAGTGCATTCCTTGTTTGCTCTTAAGAGAAATTGCGCTTGCTACAGAGAGCTGCATCTGGAAACACTGTGTGTATCTATTTTTGTTCCAAATAAATGTCCCTCACTGGTGTCAGTGGTGAGGATTGAGGCTTCTTAATTACTGGCCCAGAGGAGGGATGTCACATTAAGAATCATCAATGAAGATATATCTTTAATAACAAAAGGGCATAGTACATATGAATACTGTCAGAATTCTTAGGTTACTGTACGTACACCATGGAATGCATGGAGTTACCTGCAAAACATACAGATGATCTGTAAATCCATCTTTATGTGCTGTTCGCTTTTGCTATGTAAATCTGTCTGTGCAACTGCATAAGGGGAAATTAATGCATGTCCTTAATGCAGATGTCAATGCCTGTATGCACAAAGGTAAATCAAACAGCAATCCAGTAAGTCACAAGCATTTGTCTTAAAGCACACATTCCCACTATAAATAATTCTAAAGAGGTACATTTGAGAATGAATAATGTTAACAGAGGTAATATTCTCAAAAACATAAATGTTAGTAGGTGGCAATTTACCTTATCAGCTACCTAGGACTTAGGTATCACTGAAAGTAAGAGCACCTAATATTCACCCATCTTTAAATACCATTTGTACCATACAAAATTGAGGTTCACTAAAATTCTAGGTTTTAGAATGCCATGTTTGTATATCCGTGTAACTTCTTGAAATTTGAAGCACTAACCAATAGCTCTGTGTAATGAGCAGATGCTCCGTGCAAGTATCCAATAGGTATTGATTAATGGTACTGTGTGTAGCACATGCCCATTATCTTCCAATCATCTGATAACATTCCTTTTCTGATAAACGTCCTCCTCTTATCACAGCCACAGTCTCCAAACATGAATTTAAAAGGTCCTAAAAAACCCATTTGATGAACTCTTGGCTCTGCAAATGCAACAGTCCAGGTTAATATTAGTTCTCCACTCTCTCACCCTGTCACCCTACATCTGTACTTATCATCCCTTCATCCTACACTTTTACACTCCTCGCATTTCTTATAATTATACCCACCTGTACCACATCCTTAGTTTACTGAATGACAGATAGTAAAATGCAACACTACTATCTGTTGAAACTAATATTTGTAAATATTATATAATATTATGCCATATGCTAAATAATGTTACTTGTCATTAGTGTAATGTCATTACTGTACTGTACTGTGTGAATTCAAACCAAATGATTATTACTGTTTCTGAAAATGTTATTGTGGAACTTTTCTCCCCAGGCCTCCGTGAAAAAGGACCCATGTCCAGTCGGACTTTCCCGGTAACCAAATGTAAAATAAATAATAAGCATGCCATAAGTGCCACTTTTAAATACTGACTTTGATACATTTACAGATCAGAGCATTGCTACCTGCAAACTGAGTGGAACCTCAGTGAGCATTTTTCCATTTATGCCTCATTTTTCATTGAAGTATCAAGATGGCCACTTCCAGGAGGCTGCAAAACATCTGGGTGCCCATTTGGACCAAGGAGTAGATCACACAGATGTTGACTATCTATTCTGGAGTGGAACATCTGATGAGAGCCAGGCCAAGGAACTTCATGATGATCAACATTTAGAATTGGAATGTGAGGGAGGACCAATGAAGTATGGGGATCTACTGGAGTGGAGTGCAGGCTCACCACCACTATGGTGACCCACATTGAAGGACAGAGAAGAGCTTTGTCAGGGTGTCACAAGGTGTGGAGAAAGCCAGTAGAGCCCTACAGTGTCACAATCCTATGTATACCTGAGCATTCTCAAGGAATTTAGAGATACATCTGTGTCCTGAATATACCACATACGTGGCTTTTTATTTATTGATTTATTTGACATTTGTTGACTGGGATAGTCTAACTCAGCTACAGCCCTTTTTCAGTGGAGGCCCAGGAAGAAAAGCTGCACAGTAATATACAAGTTAGTCAGTACAATAGTCCTATATACAAGCATTAAAGATACAGAACATTGTGACACGCCTATTTTATAGAGAATTTTCAACTGAGCAGAGGTACAAAGATCAATACAAATGCAGTCTTGTCATATTATTTAACTAAAGACAAGTATATATGCAGTAAGAAATATAATTACAGTAGCGTGCAAGGTAACAATTCTGTTAGTAAAAAGGGAGTTAGAAAAATAAGGAAGCCTGCTATTAGCGCTGGAGATTAACTGAGAAGTGAATATGTTCTATAGGGAACTAAGGTAGGGAAATAGGATCAGAGAAGGATTCGGTAATTAGTAAGTGGTCAGGATGGGAGGGGAAGGTTATGAGAGAAGGGAGGTTAGGCAAAGAGAACAGAGGAGCAGAATATAAGGAATCAGATGAGCTAACTGGGAGTTGAGAGAATCTATAAAAAGAGAATGAGAAAACAGGGAAGAGCAGGGTAGGTTAGAGGGCAAAGAGTTCAGGGAGGATTGTTACAATGATATGTCCAGGAAATATTTAGGCAATCTTTTAGAGTTTCTTGAATTTGTGAATCTGGTTTATATTTCTTAGGGACATGGGAAGCTTGTTCCATGAGAGGGACAGTAAGTAGCAAAGTTTTTGTCCAGAAGATCTTTTGGGTTTATAAATTTCCAGGTGATAGCGCCTAAGAGTTCTATGGGGTACAGAGGCAGACTAAAGAGGAGTTGTCAGAGCAGGAGAAGGCAGAGTATCACAGGCACAAATCACTCAGGTGATGATGAAACCAAAGATATATTTAATGCAATAAAATCCACAAATGAACAAGTAAATATGTGAGCGCTTTCGTTAAACAAGTGTTAACTTCATCAGACACCATTAGAATGCAAGACAACCATTTATATACACAAGAAATCAATCTGATTGGGTAGGGAAAGAAAGGGGGCTAGCTGAGCAGCACTAAAATAGAACATTAGTTAACCTCTTGATGACTGAGTTACAATTAAAACTGTTACATCTTAAATGCAACAAAAATTGTGATAGGAAATTAAATTACTAGTCACATACTTGTATCATTAATGATTATGAACAGAGTAAAGCTAAAACCAAATAATTTTAAAACCTCATACTAAATATTCACATGATGCTAAAATATTTTTTTAATTGTAACTCAGTCATCAAGAGGTTAACTAATGTTCTGTTTTAGTGCTGCTCAGCTGGCCCCCTTTCTTTCCTTACCCAATCAGAGTGATTTTATATGTATATAAATGGTTGTCTTGCATTCTAATGGTGTCTGATGAAGTTAACACTTGTTTAACAAAAGCACTCACATATTTATTTGTTCATTTGTGGATTTTATTGCATTAAATATATCTTTAGTTTTGTCATCACCTGAGTAATTTGTGCCTGTGATACTCTGCCTGCCAGCATATTTTATTTATTTAGTTTGTTGTTATCGTTTTTTTAGAGCAGGACAATGGTTTTGTACAGGATGGAATGGATAAAGGGAAGGTGAGAAAGAAGAAGCTGGTGAGGGAATTCTAACCTCTTTAGTTTCGAAAGCAAGACAGTGATGAGATTTAGATGGCTGGTTCAAAGCAACTCTACCGTATTTCCCCGAAAATAAGACCTGGTCTTATACTCTTTCCCCCGCCAAAATACGCATTAGGGTTTATTATCAGGGGATGTCTTATTTACTCACACTGTCCAACAATCTACCTTTATTCATTTATTCATGTACAAAAATCGACATTTATTCATGTACAAAAATCTACATTTATTAATGAACACAAATCGACATTTATTCATGTACAAAAATTTACATTTATTTCATACTATTCTGTTATTGGACAACAGTTCTAAGTAACGTGTTAACAGTTGTGTGAGAATTCTACATAAACAGTGCAACAAACATTTCAACTTCAGAATATCTGCTCCTTGGCTTTCACAGTTATTCAAATGCAGTCATGTCATCTTCTTCTGGAACATTGTCATAAGTGTCCAACTCCCAAATTTTGACATGAATTTCTTGTGACTCCATTTCCTGTAGAACCATTGGCCCCAATCTGTCATGCCTAGCAATAGAGCTCTCCTTAAATGAGCACTGCTTGTTCATGTAGCCTGCTCCTAGTGCATTGGCAATACAGCTGTCAGTGATTTTATCCTATGAATTTTTCACCCAAGTCATGACCTCTTGCAGGCTAGGCTTCACAAAGTTTCCATGCTGATTTCTCTCCATTCTATTTTCAATGTAGTCATTGAGTTCCATGCGCAAATGGTCCTTCAATGGCTTGTTTATTGCAATATCAAAAGTCTGGAGATAGGCAGTCATTCCTGCAGGAATCATTATTTGATCTATTCGTCTCTGTACAAGGAATTTCTTCATTTCTTTAGCGTGGTGAGTGCTGGCTGAATCCCAGACTAGCAGACCTCTTTTGCCACCTCGCAAAACAAGTGGCAGCATTACATCGATCCATTTCCTTATAGCTGCTTGTGTGCACCTGGCTTTTTCGGTTTCAAGAATGTAAATGTCTGAAACACGTTCAATCTTATCTTTCTTGCCCTTACTAATGATTAGATGTGGGGTTTTCTTTCCATCTAGATGAATTGCCAAAATACAGGTTACACATGCACTCTCATAACCAGTGGAAGGAATGTAGATTGACGAGGCACCCCTCTGATCAATTGTTGTTTCAGATCCTTGGCCCATAAACACTGCAGTTTCATCCATAGCAATCATGTTGGAGAGTTGGTATTTAGAAAAGCCGATGCCATCAACAAAGGACTTGAACGCAAGTGCAAGTTTAATAACTTCAGTATCTTCCAGCTTGAACAGTGCTGTTGATCTTCTTAGAGACAGTTCATATCGCTGAAGGAAGCCATCCAGCCAATGTTGTGATGCTTTGAATTCTTCTGGGGATATTTCTAACTGTGGTGCCATTGCAAGGGCAAATGCTTGGATATCAGCCCTGTGCACAACCAAAGCCTTTGCTCTCCTGTTTGCAGTCCACTCACAGATGATGCCTTCCAGCTCAGGAAATAATGGTTGCTGACCTGATTCACACTTGCTCTTCTTAGCATTTCTCTCATCGGCCTGTTGACTGAGGTTATCGTACGCTGCACGCCATTTTCAGAACATTCGAAGATCTAACTTCTTCTCTTTGCAGAAAGTTGTCATATTCTTTCCCTGGGAGTCCGCCACAATTCCTTTCTTGTACTCAACGGAATAGCACTTTCTTTTTGCACTCATCTTGGCTGGGGGAGTTCATTTGAAGACTTACGAGACCAGAGTGGCAACACAAAATGGCGCTGTTTACAAAGAGAAGGCACAACCACAACCGTGCACTATCACGTGCACATGCTTTACGCACATTGTCTGTACTTTGACTGATCAAAATACGCCTGCCAGTGTTTATAGGCCAAGGATCTCAACCGCCAAGTGTGAGTGATGGTTAGTGTTACAGCAAGAATCATGGAGGACTCCCAGGGAAAGAATCTTATGACTTTCTGCAAAGAGAAGAAGTTAGATGTCCGAATGGTCTGAAAATGGTGAGCAGAGTACGATAACCTCAGTCAACGGGTGTCAATAATATTATTTTATAATTCAACACGTCCATCATATGTTGCTGACTATCTTAACGGGGGCTTATTTTTGGGGTAGGGTTTATATCATGACCACCCTGGAAAACCATGCTAGGCCTTATTCTCTGGTTAGGTCTTATTTACAAAGAAATACGGTAGCTACTTTATTATAGGTGGTTTCAAGTTTAGTGAGGAGATTGGATTACAAGTTAGTTAAGATTTGTGAACTATACAAGAGGTTAGGGAGGAGGTAAGTATGTGCAAGTGTGACTCATTTGTTAGGAACTTTTTATTTCTATACAGTACACCTAGTTTTTGATGGGTTTTCTTGAAACAATGGAACACATGAAGATCAAAATTAAGTTGGGCATCTATAATGGCACCGAGAAGCTTAGTACAGGTTTTGACTTTAATGACTGTATTATTATGGAATGTAATGGTGAATGTGGATTTGTGGTGGAACAGTGATTTGGGGAGGAAAAGTAGAAGTTTAGTCTTTTTGAAGTTGAGTATGAATTGGTGATTGGAGAGCCATTTTTCAATATGGTTGAATGATTTTTGTGTAAGGGTATGTAGGTCAGATAGGCTAGCTGAAGTGGTGATCACTGTGGAGTCATCAGCATACTGTATAACAGATGATTGTGAAGAGGAGGTGTAAAGGTGATTTCTAAAAATGTTGAAAAGTAAGGGACCAAGTACTGATCCTTGAGGGACTCCCATCTTAATGTGGAGGAAGGGGAATAAAGAGGAGAGCCATTTAACAGCTTGGTGAGAGACTGAGATGAGAGAGTTTGGAAAGGAGAATAGTGTGTGAGACAGTGTCGAAAGCTTTGGAAAGAATGAGACAGGAAACCAGGTTGTTATTGTCTCTGGCCAGGGCAATAGAGTGTGTGAAGGAGATGAGGGCTATTATGGTACTGTGGTGAGGATGGAAGCCATGTTGTGTAGGTGAGAGTAGGTTTTCTTGGATGAGATAGTCTAAGATTTGTTTATTAACACATTTTTCAAGAATTTTTGAGAGAGGAGACAGCATTGCTATAAGCCAGTAGTTAGCAAGTTCAGTAGAGTTTCTAGATTTGTGGAGGTGTATTGTATAGAATTGTTTCCACAGAAAGGGATTTGTGGATTCACTGATTGAATGGTTTATGAGGATGTAAATGGGATAAGCTATGGAGTTGGCACCAGCCATAAGGAAGAGTCAGGATAGTTTATCTGCTGATGTGGAGCACGGTTTCAGTTTGAGGAGAAGATTTTTGACGTAGTTTGGAGAGAATGGTTTTAGTCTGAAGGGATTATTGAGTTAAAAGGGATGGAAGAATTGGAGGATTCAGTGGAGTTTGAAGTCTGCATAAGTTTACTAAATGTATTGAAGTAATAATTGAAATTGGAAGCAGTTTCTTGTGGGGTATTATCAGGGCAGGGGTTAGGAGCAGAGGGGTTTCCTGGGTATAAGATCTGATTTCCAAATTTTTGGGCGATTGCTATTGTGTGCAGTTTGGGGTTTATGGTAAAGGTTTATTTGTCTATGTTGACTTGTTTTTTGGTGAGGTTATGTAGGTCCTTGTATGTTTGGTAGTAAGTAGACAGTTTGGTCTTAGTCCAGAGCTTCCAGGCATTATCTCTATTTTGTATTAGAGAGTATGTAGGCTGGGTAAACCAGGGAGAATATCAAGATTTGACTCTTTTTGTTGTGAGGGAAGCAAGGGAGGTAAGTGCATTTAGAAATACGGCATTAAGTTGTTGAACAGCTTCATGAAGAGGTAGGTTAGAAAGGAAGGACCAGTTAATAGATGAAAGAATGTTATTAAATGAGTCTGGATGGAAACTGGTTAGTCTTTGGCATTCTAAGTTTATGTAACCTAGAAAGACAGAGAGAGAATCTTTGGACACAGATAGGACAGCAGTCACTAATAGTGTCAGGTAGAGACTGTGGGTGGTAACAGGCGTTAGGATTGGAGGCAAGAATACAGTTAATGATAGATTGCTGTCTGGGACCAAGAATGAACAGGTGTCTAATTGGAAGCAATCTCTCCTTAGCCTGAACAAGCAAATAAGAGCTCTAGTGAAATCCTCAAAAGCAAACTTCAAGTCCAAACTGGCCACATCTACTAAAGACAATCATAAGGCTTTCTTCACATATGTCTGCAATCTCAAGGGAAGCAGCCAGATCTGCTCAGAACTGGTGGTCAAGGACACCACATACACAAATCTTGTAAACACTGTCAACCTGCTGGCAGACAGGTTCAGTGAAATCTTCACTCCTCTGTCCCTTACATCATAAAACAGGACATCCCCAGTACCTGCCCCCTCCCCTTATCTCTAGGGAGCAAGTCATCACTGCCCTCTCAAAGGCAAAAAGTACAGCCTCCATGGGACCTGATAACATCCCAGGCTGCATCCTAAATGAATTCAGGCAGGAACTTGCAGCACCATTAAGCATTCTACTCAACCAAAGCCTGAGTACTGGCTTCATCTCAGCCAAGTGGAGGATAGCTACTGTCATCCCTTTGCAGAAAGGTGGAGAATCCACCATTCCAGGAAATTATAGACCTATAAGCCTAACTAGCCTGATCTGCAAGGCCAAGGAGTGGACTATCATGGACCTCATTAACAAGGACATTGGCAATCTCCAGACACTTGATCCCGTACAGTTTGGCTTTGTCAAGGTGAGGTCATGCCTGGTAAATTTGGTGGACTTCTTTGAGACAATAAACAAGGTCATAGATGAGGGAAAGATGGTGCACACCACCTACCTTGACCTGGCCGAGGCCTTCAGTACTATTCCTCACTCAAATATAATAGATAAACTCTCTAAACAGGCATCAATCCATATGTTACCAAAGGGGTAGCAAACTGGCTCACTGATAGAATCCACCTTGTCAAAATATGGGAAGCCACCTCAAGTAGTAGACCTGTATCAAGTTGTGTACCCCAGGGATTGATCTTGGGGCCTCTGCTGTTTGAGATATACTTCTCAGAGGTGCAGGCCAACTCTAGTGGGCTACGGCTGACCAAGTTTGCAGATGACTGTAAGTTGGGTGCTATCATCAAGTCCCCTAGTGATATGGACACCCTTTAAGAGGGTCTCACCTAAACAAATGACTGGTGCCAGAAACATGGCCTCAAACTGAATGCCAAAAAATGCATCATCATCCCTTTTGGGGAGAATGATGTCCCCACAAATTATCACATTGATTATAAGGCACTAAGCACGCAATCAGTCGTGAGGGATTTGGGAACCCAGGTTGATAGCAAACTGACTTTTGACCACCATATTGCCTCCATTGTACAGAAAGCTTTCTACATGGCCCACCTCATTAGTAAGGGTATCTCATCCAGAGTCAAGGTGGTCATAACATTCCTGTATTCTTCCCTTATAAGACCGATTATTGAATGCAGTGCCCCTTTTGGCATGTACCTCACAAAACACATGCAGCAGCTGGAGAGATCATAGAGATTCCTCACCCAGAGAATCCAGGGCCTCAAACATCTACACTACACAGATAGGCTAAAAGCCCTGTCCCTCTACCTAGTCTCCTACGGACTCCTCAGTGGTGACCTCGGTCTGCCATACAAAACAATCTGAGACCCCACCCTGACGGAACTGCTGCATATCCACAAGTCAAGCTCCATTCTAGTAACCCTCACGCAAAACCTCAACCTGGTCTGTGACATCAATAAGACTTGCTGGCAGGACAGATTTGTGTCCCAGAGACTCCCCCTTTTGTGGAACAGAGTCCCTCTCCACATAAAGCAGAGTACCTCATTAAACTTTGTAAGCGCAACCTGGATAACTGGATGGGGAGCAGAAAATACATCCCTGGGATTCTACATATGTCCCTGCAGGGCAGTGGCATAGAGTGCTGACTTGTTGGAACATGGGCTAAATTCTTGGCTAGGCTTGTAAGGGCCTCATGGCCAATAGCATAGTAACTTCCCATGATCCTATGATCCTATGTAGAGTTAGTTGGTTTATTATAGTGGGTGGGAGTTGAGATAAGCTGAGTGAAGCCATACAAGTTTATGCCGGAGCCTGGACAGGTTGAAATTAGGGATAGCCAGTTGATGTTTACATCACCTAGTAGGGTGGTTTTATTGGGTATGTTATTAGTAAACCAGGAGAGGATTTGTTCTAATATAGGTATATTATCACCTGGTGGTATATATATATATTGCAGCAATATTTAAAGTTTTATGGTCATTGAGTTTACATTTGTCAGTTAAGAGTTCAGCAGGGTGAAATGAAAGAGGATGTTTAGGTAATGGGGATACAGTGAGATTGTTGGAGTGTAATTTGGTGATGACTCCAGCTTTTTTGGCTGTTCTGTCAAGCTGTAGGATGTTGTAATCTGGGGGAGGAATTATTTATCTGAGATGTGTGGTTTACGCCAAGTTTCTGATATAATTATTATACTGGGAGAATATCTGGCTACCCACGTATGAAATGTGCTTACTTTATTGAGAATACTATGGATATTAATGGAAAATAAACAGTTTTTTTGTGGTAAAGCGCTGATATACTGATTATGACATTAGAGAGTTTAAAGGTGGTTTGCAGTGCGGTCCAGTTTTGGATGAATATCAATGGGAATATGTAATATATTGCAAGGGTACAGAAGGTTGTTTTGAAGAGGTGCAAGAAATGATGTTTATGCTTACTTTTAGGGTGTAAAGAGATGTGAGGAGGGATTTTTATCTTGGGAAGGATAAGGTTGGTAGTAAAAGAGTGTGGAGGAAATGTGAGAAAAGTATTGTCTTTTCGCATGTAGGGTGTAATGAGTAGGCGTTGGAGGGTGATGTAGTGAATTAATTTGTGTATGATATGAAGAGCGGTAAGAGAGGAACAAAAGGAGAGTTAACAGGAAAATAGTAACATTGGGGGGAGTGAGATGAGTGTTTATGAAAGGAAAAAGTATGGTGAAGTAAGAATGGGTTTAGTAGGTGGTATGAATGTAGTGTAGGAGGTGTAGAAGAAGGGGAGGGATTTAGTATGAGGGGCAGAGAAGGTTGCAATTGGCAGAGATTGGGAGGAAGGAGAGGTACTTGAAGGGGAGGAGAAAGGGTAGTTAGCTAAAAAAGTAATGTATTCTAGGGTGGGTGGAAATGGGGGTAGGGTAGAAGAGCGTAGTGAGCCCAAGTGTAGCGAGGGTGAATGGAGTGTGTTGAGCCAAGAAGGGAAAGTAAAAAAATAAGGTAAAAAACACTATCTGTAGAGAATTTATGCAGTCTCAATCCAAGACTAAAAGCACTCAGCTAGATTATATTTAGTCGTTATTGTTGTCTTTTCATATTTACTATGCATAAATTAAAAGAACAAAGATATTTATCTTCACAGGTTGAAAGCTACCTACAGTAAGGGACAGGATTAATTGTACCTAGTTGCTAAATATTTTGGTGGGGGAGGTGGGAGGGTTAAACAAAATGTTACTCAGTAGGGTGGGCTTGCCAGTAATAATGTGCTGATTATATTTTAAAAATAACTGTTCTACTATTACAGTTTAGCTGGGTAGAGGACAGCACATGTAGTTTAAGGTTTTATATGTGAGCAGTTTCCATTTTCTTTTAGTACAATTAAGTAGCTTCTCCAAAATTAGTTCATCTGGATAATTAAAAAGATGTAGTGACTGTTCCCCATATGAGTATGTGTTCTGTTACCCTGCTGTTAATTTACTAATGTTTATAAAATACATAATGTAGAACTTTGTAGATGTACATCTGTTTTCCAACATATAACAACATTATTTCACATATCTTTTATAGTCATGGATCACTGATGGCTATAGCACCTAAGCCACTGATGACGATACATTTCACTGTTATCCGTTTTAGTATGACATTATCAGCTACTCTAGCTGCATATGTCCAAATCGTAACTCATAGGTAACATCTTTAATTTGTTCATCCTAATAAAGTGAACATGCTTACTACACTCCCATTTAAGTCAAGAGGAATGGCTGTCTGAATGATTACACATATGATATCAGTTATATGTTGACAGCTGTTATTTCTTTAGATTATAATGGCCAACAAATGTCAAAAGTTTCCATAATCATCTGTTACCTGGAGGAATACAGATAAACACAAGCAATACCTGTTTTCTCAGAAGAAAAGTGTGCTGTCATTTAGCTTGGCCTGTAAGGAAATGGGCTAGCATGCATGCTGTGGGTTCAAATCCATACAGGGAAAACATATTAAAAATTTTATCTTGGGGTATTTCACACACAATTGAATATTCTTCTCTAGATAACTGCTTATTGATATCAGTGTTTATTTTGTGCATGTTTACAAATAACTTAGTTATTTGTCAAATTCCTGTGAATATATTCATAATCTGTAATTATCTGTTAACAACATCTCTAAGTGCAGGGTTAGAAAAAATTGCTTTAGACTGCAATATGTCTGACAAAGTTTTGTGCAATATGGTATGTTCAAACGTGCTATTAGGTTTTGATTTTTCACATTCATTATTACATTAATTTCAACAACTGCCTCATTCTTATCTTTTGAGGGAGTCAGATGGTCAGAGTCATAGCTGGAATGCAGAACAGGGAGATACAGTGATGTATGAATTTGATTTGTGATGTGCACTTTATCAAGGAATACCTTTAAATGTAGTCATCCCACACACCTGTGTTCCTGATGTACACCACCTTTTATGTCTCTTAACAGACACTATCTGATACATGACACTGTCCCACTGTCTGACGGATGAAGGTTTTTTATTGTTGTTAATGGTTGTGATCACAGTGCTGACATTCATTCATTCTTGCTAAGTATTTGCCTACATACCTAGCACATCTTCATTTTTTGAAATCCTAAGCCATGTTCCATATTAGTAGCCAATCCCTCATCCAAGTGATGTCATAACCCCATGTCTTTTCACTATATTCACAACACACTCAGTCAAGATGGATTAGCTAAGCAGGCAGGTGGCAAGGTTAGAGTTGCATGTTTGAATCTCATGTGCGCCAGTCTATGTTCACCTGTGTTCAATGATGTAAAAGCCTGTGTGTAATATTACAAAACGTGTACACTGATTTTCTGATGTTCTTCAGATGTAAACTATTTTGAATCTGATCTGAGCGATGTTGCTTTTTTCTAGATGATGACAGTGCCCAAAATCATGCCCTATGCAATGAGCCGATGCACAGCCTTGAGGCGCAGTAGCAGGAATGAGGTTAATTTTTCTGTTTTGTTAAATAAAATGCATCTGATCCATGTAGAAGGCTTGTATTGTTTACATTACCATGTATATTATTTAGAATGCTTGAATACCTATCATGCATCAGTAACTTAAGTACAATAATCACACGATACCTGTCCTTAAAGGTCTAATTGAAATACAGATAGGTTAAAATATCATTTAGCATCAAGCCTTGTTTACTGCAGATTATGTTTGAAATGTAGGTCACAATCCAGTGACGGGTTTGTGTATCTGTCATACATACTTTGAGGTGGATGTTTTATGTACACGTCTGTAGTGCTTTGCTTTGCTGCTTATAATGTATGATTTTGCACACTTGTATGTGTGAATGTGTTTCCCACTGACCGATCTGCTGTGCATTGCTTCCCCCATCACAGACTGAAGGGTGTCTGCTGTGTTAGTGTTTACACTGTCATTTGCAGTTTGTGTGCTGTACCCTTCATTTCAACATTGGTACTGCAGTTGCCTACAGCACCTTGGGTGTTTTTTGTTAAAACATAGTTGTATCCTATCTTTATGGATACTTATGCAGATAGGCATTTCTTTGCAACATTTTATAATCAGCAAGCATCATCTGAATGTCTGCATTTCACGGGATATTGATTGCTAATAACTGATGGTATGTTTTACATAAAGTACTGTTAGTACAACATATACTAGATTCTCATGTGTTATAGTTTGTGATGTTTAAACATTATAAATATTTGGTAATGTATTCATTTTATATATATATATATATATATATATATATATATATATATATATATATATATATATATATATATATATATATATATATATATACATTTACGGGTTCAGCCAGTTACCATGCTACCTGGCTCAGATGTGTATCACATGGCTTGCCTGCTTTCCATATTACTGTCATCTCACTTTGTCTTCATTTTACCAGTGTCACTTGATGGCTGTTTGTATTACTCACTACAAGCAGAAACTACAATTAACATTCACACTCAGATATAACTGCTCAGGGAATGCAAGCAAGGGAAAAAGGAAATAATGATATTTTGTCACTCAGACGGACAGTTTACTAAGGTAGACAACATTATTAAACCATGTGTGTCCCAATAATTATGTTATCTTGATGTTTACAAGCTTTTAGTTTGTGAAATTTCACTTATGTTAATATGGCATGAAGCAGTGTCAGGCATGATTCCATTTAAACATCAGGATATGTTGCATGCCCTTGCGTTGTGATGTTAGGATATATTGCACGTGCTTGCTTTGTGATGTCAGGATATGTTGCATGTGCTTGCTTGCTTTATGATGTCAGGATATGTTACATGTGCTTGCTTTGTGATGTCAGGATATGTTACGTGTGATTGCTTTGTGATGTCAGGATATGTTGCATGTGCTTGCTTTGTGATGTCAGGATATGTTATGTGTGCTTGCTTTGTGATGTCAGGATATGTTGCATGTGCTTGCTTTGTGATGGCAGGATACGTTACACATGCTTGCTTTGTGATGTCAGGATATGTTATGTGTGCTTGCTTTGTGATGTCAGGATATGTTGCATGTGCTTGCTTTGTGATGTCAGGATACGTTACACATGCTTGCTTTGTGATGTCAGGATATGTTGCATGCCCTTGCATTGTGATGTTAGGATATATTGCACGTGCTTGCTTTGTGATGTCAGGATATGTTGCATGTGCTTGCTTGCTTTATGATGTCAGGATATGTTACATGTGCTTGCTTTGTGATGTCAGGATATGTTACGTGTGATTGCTTTGTGATGTCAGGATATGTTGCATGTGCTTGCTTTGTGATGTCAGGATATGTTATGTGTGCTTGCTTTGTGATGTCAGGATATGTTGCATGTGCTTGCTTTGTGATGGCAGGATACGTTACACATGCTTGCTTTGTGATGTCAGGATATGTTATGTGTGCTTGCTTTGTGATGTCAGGATATGTTGCATGTGCTTGCTTTGTGATGTCAGGATACGTTACACATGCTTGCTTTGTGATGTCAGGATATGTTACATGTGCTTGCTTTGTGATGTCAGGATATGTTACATGTGCTTGCTTTGCATATAGTTACCATGCTTCATGCTGGCCAATATTCAGATCTTCAGGTGATGTCATAATTTCCACTGGTAATCTGTGTTATATATTCCATTGCACGGCCTTGATTGAACTGTTCACACTGGTGATGGATACATTCTTCCTGACATGTTCTGTTATTGGACATGTACATAACTACAGATAAAGTGACACAGGGAAGGTGTGTGCATTCGCAGTCATTCATTAGCAGCATACATAACTGTGCTACTTGATAATGTTTGTGCCATTTCAAAATGTTTAAACAAGAAGTTCAATGTATGCTAGTACACCTTCAGTCTCATATTTGTTTTTGCAGAACTCACAAGTGTATTGAATAATTTTTAAAACTATGATAGATTTCAGATATGAACGTAAGTTTCATTTTAAGGTGATCTGTGATCTTCACAGGAATGTGCACTGTAATAGCCAGTTGCTTTTCATTCCTGTTGTGTTTTGTAGGTTTTCATCTTGACAGAACATGGGAACCATGGACAATCACTAATCAGGTGCAGTTAATGAGCACATGCCCAGGCTGCTGCCAAGAGTCCTCAGGTGATGATGATGAGACCAGTGATGATGACCAAGCTGGACCCACACCTAAGAGACCCATCATGCCAGCTGCACCCTAGAGAAGATGACACCAGGACTGGAACAGAGAAGATTATTGGGAAGAGATCATGGAAGTTGTGACCTATGTGTTTCAAACACAGATGAGGGACATGATAGGGAAATTCTTCCAAGATAAGGCATGGGCTATGTGCAACTCATTCAGGGTGACAGCCTGAGAGGTCATTTGTAAGGCTCATTCCCATCAGGCTGATCCCTCAGGTCCATAAGTATTGTCTGTGTGCCCCAGTTGTGTTATGCTGGCAACATGCCGATTGCCATATAACTGATTGGACTGTATGTACACTCTTGTGCAAGCATACGATGTAGCCATCATGCTTGTGTGTTACATGTACAAACATAACATGCAGATATCATCATGTGACATTTCATTATGTTTCAGTGTGTGCATGGCACACATTAACACATTACACTTTCCTCCCATATTCAGCTGTCCATGCATTGTGGCAGTTAACCTGCAGTTAGTGTTGCAACAATTAGCCTGTAAACATGTGTTTTACTGAGGGAAACTGACACACAACAGAGGTTGTCCATAGTACACTACCAGTGTGGTATGGTTCAGAGTTGTGTATTGCCATATCATGTATGTGCAACAAAAGGACATTTCGTTTCCCATGTGTTTTGGATGATAGTTGTCATGCTGCCATATGGGATGATGTGCTGTTGTGTGCCATGTGTTGGCAATACTGATGCCATGTGTGGTGATATGCAGGTATGTCATATGGATGAGTAGTCCTCCTTTTCTGACTGCATCAAGCACCAATGTAGTATTAATGTATACACTGTGGTAAGTATAATGTATTCAGTAACAGTACATTATACTGTGTTTGCTGTATGTTACATTTCCATAAGTTCACATCTTCCAACAATGTCTGTACACATTAACTGATGACTGTACATGTCTCTGCACATAGTCCGAGCCATACTGATACCATTGTACCTTTCACATGTGAGCATTCAATTAATTATTGCTGATGTGCTGTAATAATGCTCACAGGAGTGTCTTCTGCTCAGTAATGACCAGGTTGCATGACATACACTTGCAGTTGTTTATCCAACATGGGCATGACAGGATGTGTATGTGATTGAAATTCTTAGCTTGCTTACCTATGGCTG
>NC_056749.1:55952048-56009548 GCF_019279795.1 Protopterus annectens
CTCCTTTCCAGACATTGTGATGTTAACAGAGACAAAGCTAAAACCCAATAATAATATCAATAAAATTGAAGCTCCAGGATACAATATCCTTCATAAAGACAGGAATACCAAAAGGGGTGGGGGTAGCTATATTATTCAAAGACTACATAACATTAGACTGTCTTGACTTTGAAAACACAGAAATAATCTTTGCTAAGCTAAAACTCAAACCCAAAAAAACATATATCATCATCATTGGTGGCTATATCCCACCAGGAAATATCATCCACACTCCGGAACACGTACTATGCTGGACATCCAGTGCTCATCCACAGGAAACAATCCTGATGGGGGATTTTAACATTAATTGGTTAGATTGCTCCTCTCAGAATCCAACAGGTCATGTTAACCTACATGGGTTCACCCAGCTAATCACGTCCCCCACAAGGACTGACAAATGCTCAAAACGGCAGTCTCTCCTTGACTGGATTCTACTCATCTATAAATCTATATCACACAGTTTTTAACAGTTTTTAATGGATGGATAAATTTTGGTTCAGATTAAGTCCCATGGAGTGACAAAAGTGCTTAACCTTGGTTTAAATAAACTCCATTTTTTAGAATTAGTAGACATCTTTGCTCAGAACCGTGTTTGCGTTTTTATTACTTGAAGCTATACCAAAGGGTGTTTATCGAAAGCTGCTGCCAACTTCCTTGCATATCACAATGGCAGATATTCTGCTGGCTATATGTAATGCAGTTGCAATGCTAAGTGTATATTGCAGTGCACATTTAAGTAACTGCTAAGCATTTTCTCAGATTGAAACAACTGTTGTTGAATATTACTTAAGCATTTTCTCTACTTGGATATGTACGTCACACATGAAGCACACTGTTGTACAATATAAACTACAGTGTGCTATAGACTGACTTTTTTTCAGGTTTGATATTTTCTCTTCCATCATTCCTCTAACCTAATATTCTGTTCTTCTGCATATTCTTTACCCCTCCTAATAACATTCTACATTTGTTTTTAATTAATTCATTTATGTATTGACTGGGAAAATCTGACTGTGTAGGTGCCCATTTTCAGTGGAAGCCAAGGAAGAAAATCCCCAAAGTATTTTAAAACATTTTAAAAACAATAGTTTTGCAGTCTTCAAAAATAATATAAAAGCATCTATAGTTTAAATAAATAACCAAATTAGACATAAACACATTGGTTAAGAATAGATACAAGTTAATATTAAGAGAACTTTATCCAGTATATAGAGAAATTAAAGATAATTTAGTATAATACAAACAGGAACTGCAGTATGAAGTGAGGAAAAGCAGGCTTTTGGTATAGTTAGAGAGAAATCTAGGGGGGAGACATTTATAGAAGAAAAGAAATGAATGAAGACGGAGAGTAAGGCAGTGTAAGGTAGGAGCAGGTATTTGTTCACATTTAGGGATAGAGTTTATCCTGGTGTTGAGGAAGAATAGAGCAAGCGTTTGGCTAGGAAGTCTTTCAGAAGGTTTTGAAGGATGGGAGGAAGAGTATTAATCGGATAGATACAGGTAAGGCATTCCAGGCAACCTTGTATGAGTGCAGAGGATAGATACAGGTAAGGAGTTCCATGCAACCTTGTATGAGTGCAGAGGATAGATACAGGTAAGGCATTTCAGGCAACCTTGTACGAGTGCAGAGGATAGATACAGGTAAGGAGTTCCAGGCAACCTTGTACGAGTGCAGAGGATAGATACAGGTAAAGAGCTCCAGGCAACCTTGTAAGAGTGCAGAGGATAGATACAGGTAAGGAGTTCCAGGCAAACTTGTACGAGTGCCGAGGATAGATACAGGTAAGGAGTTCCAGGCAACCTTGTACAAGTGCAGAGGATAGATACAGATAAGGAGTTCCAGGCAACCTTGTACGAGTGCAGAGGATAGATACAGATAAGGAGTTCCAGGCAACCTTGTACGAGTGCAGAGGATAGATACAGGTAAGGAGCTCCAGGCAAGCTTGTACGAATGCAGAGGATAGATACAGGTAAGGAGCTCCAGGCAACCTTGTACGAGTGCAGAGGATAGATACAGGTAAGGAGCTCCAGGCAACCTTGTACGAGTGCAGAGGATAGATACAGGTAAGGAGTTCCAGGCAACCTTGTATGAGTGCAGAGGATAGATACAGGTAAGGAGCTCCAGGCAACCTTGTACGAGTGCAGAGGATAGATACAGGTAAGGAGTTCCAGGCAACCTTGTACGAGTGCAGAGGATAGATACAGGTAAGGAGTTCCAGGCAACCTTGTACGAGTGCAGAGGATAGATACAGGTAAGGAGCTCCAGGCAACCTTGTACGAGTGCAGAGGATAGATACAGGTAAGGAGTTCCAGCCAACCTTGTACGAGTGCAGAGTATAGATACAGGTAAGGAGTTCCAGGCAACCTTGTACGAATGCAGAGGATAGATACAGGTAAGGAGTTCCAGCCAACCTTGTACGAGTGCAGACAATGCCCAGCAGATTTGATATGTTTGTGGAAAGGCAGCAGTTTTTAATCATTGGCTCATAATGACTGACTAGGAACATAGTTGTATAGATTGGCATTTAGTGCCAGACAAGCAGATGGATGCTGGATAATTGTACAAGTGGTAAGAAGTTGTATTTAGTTAGTTAGTGGGGTAGTTCTAACCAATTTAGGCTTTTTAGTGCTATACAGTGGTGGGTTCTGAAAGAAGTATTTGCTGCAAATTTACCAACATTGTTATAGCATTGCTCAAGTTTTCATTTTTGTGGTGCCTGAAGGTTAGTAAGGATGGGAGCACCATAAAGAAGTGTGGGGAGGAAATAAGTAGTGGCAAGTGTAGCTTTAGTTACATTGGTGAGAAAGTTTTTGGCTCTGTAAAGCATCCCTAGTTTTAGATGAGCTTTTCTTTTGCAATTTTGTATATGCAGGTCGAATGTACGATTATCATCCACTATCATCTCTAATAATTTGCTGTGAAAAGTGATTTCAATGGTTGTGTTATCAAGAAAGATGACTTTAAATTTTGATTTTTCCATGAGACAGGGATTTGGGGGGAAATATGTATTTGCTTTGTTTTTTTTTTTTTTTTTGGCGGGGGGTTTGGGTTGAGCATGAGTTGTGAGTTACAAAGCCATGTTTCAATGGCTGTCAAGGCTTCCTGAGTAATTTTTTGGAGATGTGCCATATTGTCTGATGTGCATATTAGGAAGGCTGACTGTATGTATGTGTGTTGGTGAGAATGTTAAAGAGGAGGGTACCAAGGATAGAACCTTGTGGTAAACCAGTGCCAGTAGTCTTTACCTGGTTTTCTTTTACTGTTCCTATAACCTTTCACTAATGCAAGCCTATTGCTTCTCAGTATTGATAGCTAATTTCTGGAATTGCTTCATTCATAAACACTTTTCCCTCTCTGCTTTGCTTTATCTGCTTAGCCAGCCTGGATTCCCTCATCCTTTAGAAGACGCTCTCAGATAAAATGTCTTCTCAATTGCAAACATAATGTCTCAGATCCTGCAGCCTTCTTACTGAGAGAAGTGTGCCTCAGAGTGTTATTTTTTCCCCTGTAGATCACCATTCATGCCCAGTTCACAGCTACTTTTATTACCATTTACAAAACCAAACAAGGCACATGACAACAAAACCAAACAAGGCACATGACAACTCATTTTGGAATAATAAGAAAGTCATGATACTCTAGAAAAGTTTAACACAGCTTAAAACAAGGCCTTGCTTATTAGCTGTGAGTGTATCCTTTGCTGTCCTTCGTTCATTATCATGGGCAACAACAACTTTAATAGTTCAGTTACCCAATCCATCTAAGCTGGCCAGGCCCAGAGATGTGCTGGCTATGTAGCTTCCAGTCATTACTGCATATGCATGCAGTGATTGAGTCTGCTTGCGGAAGGTGTTGCCTGCTTGGCACCCCTAAACTCCCCCACCACTTTCACACTGTCAGCTCTATAATACCGTTTTCCACCCAATCTCCACCCCTCCAAACCTCCTATTAGAGATTCACCAACTAAGTACCAAACCAGCACAGTATACAACCCCCTTCCTCACTCCATCATACATTTCAGCTTTCTTGCTGCACTTCTGTTGTTCTACCTGTTTTCAGAAAATCAGTTTTCTACCTTTCATTCATAATCTATACCTCTTTCATTATTACCACTGCCAGTCTAACATGCTCTCTTTACACTCCACTATTGCCCATGCATTAAAGAAAATCACCTTTCCATTCCAGCCTCCACTAACATCTCCCATAAACACGTTCTGCTATGCACACCTCTCCCCACCATAAAAAATGCACTCATAACATCCACATCAAATGCTGACACATCTCTACAAATTCTTCCCAACCATTCTAATAGTCTTTATCAGAGACAGCATTAAAACTAATCCTGGAGCTTGTCACCACTACCCTCCTTTTTCAAACTCCACAGCCTCCCTTATCCTGTGTGAGTCTTCACTGCACAAAGCCTTGCTAGCAAACTCTACCAAAGATGTGCTTTCCCTTCCTCCCATGCCCCAGACATTACAGATAGCACTGAATCTTGGACAAAACTTAGCAACCCCAATTTTCAGCACCTCCTTCCCTCATACAATTATAAGTAAAATGAAAGATCTGATAATAGGAAAGGAGGTTATCCATTACTATGCAAAAGCCATATTAAACGCACCATCCTAGACAAAGCCAACACTCCAGAAGACAGAGGCCCATGTCTGATTCCTCCTAAAATTCTACACCAAGAAAAATAAACCTTAATTTATTCTCCATCTCTTTTGAAATTCAAATCCCTAATCTCTGAAATAATCTCAGTTAGTAATGTCAGTAATAAAAGAATCTGCAGAAAAACAAACATTAGATTATTCTGGGCAATTTCAACATTAACTTTTTAGGTCCCCTCTCAAATAACATTTCTGAATTTCTGACCATCAAGGTAGTTTTATAACTAATCACAGAACCCATGTACCTGTATCTGCACTCTAACAACCCCTCAACCCTTGACTTACTAATGAACCATCAACTGTGTCGGACATCTCTATTCTTCTACTACCTTCAGTGATCAATCTCCAGACCTCTTTTAGATCAACAATCTGATTGTAAAATTTCTCCAAAGCAAACTCCTTCATACCCTAATCCACACAAAATATCAAACTGAAACTCCACTGGTAATCTTTAACTTGTACACCACAATGGATGATGAGTACCCTAACAAAGCAGCTAACCCAAATACTTCTCCAGTTCCAGCACAAAGTATTCCTCATAGTAAAATGACTTTGTAAAAAGAGCAAATCCCATGACACAACAAAGATCATAAATCTCTCATCTCTCCTCATAAATTTTGAAACCTGCAGTCTTGGAAAAAACAGAAACTCCTGACAAGAATGCTACCTTTACTAAACTCTGAAACTTGGGTAAATAATCCATACAAAGGCACAAAGCAACCTATTTTGACACCAAGTAACTTTCCCTCATTAATAAATCCAAACACATCTACCTAGAGGGCAGTCTTCTCACTGAATACAAGTCCTCTGACAGAAAATCCTCCCTAAGCATAATCCAGACTAATTAAGGACCACTCACCTGCTCTGGCTTTGTCAGAGAATTTAGTCACCTTACACAAACAGCAGCATTTCCACTCTCCTTCTCCCCCGTCTCAGAGCCCCCACCTTTCACCACCCCTTTCTACTTTAAAATATCTCACATAAAGAAATCATTAACCAACTTGAAGATAGCCCCCCCCCCCCGGTTCAAAATACATTTTCCCTAGTTTGTCACCACCACAGAGAATTTCTAACCCAATTTCTTCACCACACCTTCACCCTGTGTCTGACACAAAATATAATGCCAAACATCTGGAAAACAGCATTCATCACCCCAGTACCCAAACAATCTGAACCTCAATGCACCTCACATTTTGTCCTATTTCCATCCTACCCACTGTTGGCAAGGTGCTAGAATAATAATTTCAATCCAAATCTCACGCTACATTCAGCAATGCTACCTTGTTTCCCAAAAACAGCATGGATTCCAGATGGACGTAGTACAATGATGGCACTTCAGTGCCTAAATGATGACATGCTTCTCAACTTGGATGTAGGTAAATTGAAAGGAGCAATATTCAATGACCTCAGAAAGGCCTTTGACCTAATTAACCTCCAAGTTCACTTCTCTCCCTTCAGAATTTGACATTAGTAACCCATCCATCACCTGATTCCAATACTTTTCTCAAACAATTCTTCAAAGTTAAATTAGGCTTTTTCTTCTCTTAGTGCATGTTTTTTAATGGGATTACCCCAAGGTTCTATCCTAGCTCCACTTGTATCATTTAATTAATAGATTATCTCAAAAACCTCCTAGTCTACAACTCATCCTGTATGCCTACGACATGGTAATCTTTTGGTCCAGCCACAACCAAACAACAATTGAAATTAAACAGCTTAAAGACCCAAATTCCCTCAATTTATGGTTCATTAACCACAAACTCATACTTAAAAAAGTATATTATTATCATTACTCTTTATGGCACACCAATAGAAACAACTACCTCCTTCAAATAACTTGGTTTGCAGCTTGACCAGTCACTAAAATTATGTAACCATATTGAGAAATCAAAAGTTAACTCACTTCTCTTCTGGTTAAAAACATCAACCTACATACCTATCCAAGTCAGCAAGAGGCCAAGGCAGCCATAGGCAAATGAGTTTTTCTGGCCCAACTTGAACATGGACTACATATAATAGCCACAGTCTCTAAGAAAAACTCCAGCCACTACCTACTATTGAAAACAATATATGTTGCTTCACCACTGCCTCAGCCTATCCTGAGCACCACTGCCCTCAGCCTATCCTGAGCACCACTGTCTCACCCTGTCCTCAGCACCACTGCCTCAGCCTGTCCTCAGCACCACTGCCTCAGCCTGTCCTCAGCACCACTGCCTCAGCCTGTCCTCAGCACCACTGCCTCAGCCTGTCCTGAGCACCACTGCCCTCAGCCTATCCTGAGCACCACTGCCTCAGCCTGTCCTCAGCACCACTGCTTCAGCCTGTCCTCAGCACCACTGCCTCAGCCTGTCCTGAGCACCACTGCCTCAGCCTGTCCCAACGACCACTGCCCTCAGCCTATCCTGAGCACCACTGCCTCACCCTGTCCTCAGCACCACTGCCTCACCCTGTCCTCAGCACCACTGCCTCAGCCTGTTCTGAGCACCACTTCCTCAGCCTGTCCTGAGCACCACTGCCTCAGCCTGTCCTGACAACCACTGCCCCCAGCCTATCCTGAGCACCACTGCCTCACCCTGTCCTCAGCACCACTGCCCTCAGCCTGTCCTGAGCACCACTGCCTCACCCTTTCATGACCACCACTGCTTCACTTTCAGAAAAGCTAAATGGCTCCCAGTGCAGCAAACCTGCTGCCAGACTCTCTCATCATCAGATTTCTCTAGCATAACTCATTCCCACCAGTAGCTGAACACTTTATACTAAACATAAATACTACAACCTCAAATGTTTTTCATAAACAATCCCCACAAACCATGCTACACTGCATCAACCACGTTTTCTCCATCCTTGCTCATAAAATAGGGCATCCCCAACCTACAGGAAATACAATCCCCCTTCCCTACTTTCAAAGCTGAATTAAAAAAAAATCCTCCCTACCATATCAAGTTGTACTTGCCACACAGCATGACACATCATGTAAGGGCCTCTTAACATCTAGCCTTACTCTGTCCCTCGGCTACTAACACCTCAGAACTCTACCACCCCACATAATTTGACCTGGGACTCTCCTCACCTACATCATCTGACCTGTGACTCTCCTTACACACATCAACTGACCAGGGACTCTCCTCACCCACATCATCTGACCTGTGACTCTCCTTACACACATCATCTGACCTGGACTCTCCTCACCCACATCATCTGACCTGTGACTCTCCTTACCCACATCATCTGACCTGACCTTACCCACATCATCTGACCTGTGACTCTCCTTACCCACATCATCTGACCTGACCTTACCCACATCATCTGACCTGTGACTCTCCTTACCCACATCATCTGACCTGACCTTACCCACATCATCTGACCTGACCTCACCCACATCATCTGATCTGTGACTCTCCTCACCCTACAGCATTTCCACCACAATTTAAACCTGAAATATAAGCATGTAAAATGGTAAAATCTGCTTTCCTTCATAATGTGGGGTTTTTGTTAGAGGTGCATAGTTCATATCAGATTGTTAGAGGTACGCTTTTCTACCCCATGACCCAAGTTAAATCAACTCCCTCCTTCTCTGTACAGTAATTGTACTAACCACATAGTATCCCCAATGATTTCCTGCAAAAGTAAGACAATCACACTGCCAAGGAAACACCTACAGCTGAATTTCACTCAAATTATAAAAACACAAAGGAAAAATCCCTTCAGTTAAAACCAGTTTTCCAAGAATCTAACTAAACTGTTGAAATATTTTGTTTTTACTCACTTCTGCCTCAGTATGTTCTGTACTGTAGTGTAAATCTGCTGGATGTGCCCCCATCCCCTCCCGCAGGCCTTATACTTTGTTAGTTGAAGCTAAATTAACACTTTAGCATGTTTTGTTTAGCAGTGTAACTTTTCCCTGAGGAAGGCAAATAAAGCCCATAACAGTAAGTCACTGATTCTTTATTTTTGGTGGAAAACCATCTGTTGGGGGAGTAACTGTACTAAAGTACAGATTGGCCCTTCCTTCAAGTCTTGTTCTGCAGTTACTATACCTTTTCTGGCTCCATATTCAAAATCACTTGTCTACCCCATGACACAAGAGAAATTAACTACCTCCAGCTTCTTCACTCTACAGTAAGGTACATTGTATTTGTTGAATTTATTAATAGAACCTGTCTATTAATGCATTCTGGTTCAACCTTTACTAGAAACAATTACAAATGGACTACTGGCTAAACATTGTTGCCTTTCTGCTGTTAATGCCTTGGAACTTTGTTAGCAAGGTTCTGATGGTTTTTGCTGTAAGATTCAGTTCACATTTGATTTATGTACAACAAAGTACAACAAGTACGTTTGCAGCACGCTGCTATCTACGTGTTGTTTTCTATAATCCAAAACTTGCATGCCAAGACATAGCTCCCATTAGCTGCCTTATTTTCCGGTGGAAAAGCTACAAAGTACAAATATACAGCTGTGAAATATAGTGTATTACTTGCATTGGCCAAGCACTATTTAATGCAGAAGAGCATAGATGAATATAGCAATAACCCACACCTGGGTGTGGGTAATGCTGGATTTACCCACAGTTGGTGTGGTTTGGTCATGAGAGCAAAGCCCGAGTGGCCAAACAAAGCCAACCGTGGGTAAATCCACATTACCCACATCCAGAAGTGGGTTATTGCTATTATACAATGACATTATTTAAGGAAAAAAAATAATTATTTTTCTTAAATAATGGCATTGTATAATGCCTCCTTGCTGCCCTTCCGCAGCTGTCTGGTATTCTGCGTCAGTTCTGATGTACTACGCAGTACATCAGAGCTGTGGGCAAAAGCAACGGAGAAAGCAAGATCTCCGTTGCTTTTTACAAACTGTTTCGCTATGTTAAATGGGTTTAACATAGCGAGTCAGTTTTAATAAAAGCAACGGAGAATCTCCGTTGCTTTTTACAAACTGTTTCGCTATGTTAAACTTGCTTAACATAAGGATTCAGTGTTGCTATAAAAAAGAGTTATAGTAATGGAAAAAGTCTGGGCGACCGGACCTTTTTCCATTACTATAACTCGGATTTACAAAGTGCATGCTGACCAATCAGTGTGCACGTTTTTGAATATTAATGAGGGGTCATTGTATAATAGCACTTTACCTATCCAGTTCAACCACCAAACAGTCCTAATTACTTTACTCTGTCTCTCTCTGCCAATGTTCGGAGCATACAGTATCCTTTGTGCTTTCTGCTGTAAAAGACATTCTCACTATCAATGGAACTTCTACAGCTGAATTTCATTCCAGTTGTAAAAACACTGAAGAAATACCTAAAGTTAAAACCAATTTAAGGCAGTTTCCAAGAATCAAACTGCAGAAATATCTAGAAGAATCAAAGTAAACTGCAGAAATATCTAGAAGAATCAAAGTGAACTGCAGAAATATCTAGCTTCCCTCACGTCTGCACCAGTGTGCTCTGCACTGTAGCATTGAGTCTGCTAGTACTGTTGTACTGTAGTACTGAGTCTGCTAGTACTGTTGTACTGTAGTATTGAGTCTGCTAGTACTGTTGCACTGTAGTACTGAGTCTGCTAGTACTGTTGTACTGTAGTATTGAGTCTGCTAGTACTGTTGTACTGTAGTACTGAGTCTGCTAGTACTGTTGTACTGTAGTATTGAGTCTGCTAGTACTGTTGCACTGTAGTACTGAGTCTGCTAGTACTGTTGTACTGTAGTATTGAGTCTGCTAGTACTGTTGTACTGTAGTACTGAGTCTGCTAGTACTGTTGCACTGTAGTACTGAGTCTGCTAGTACTGTTTCATTGTAGTATTGAGTCTGCTAGTACTGTTGTACTGTAGTACTGAGTCTGCTAGTACTGTTGCACTGTAGTACTGAGTCTGTTACTACTGTTGTACTGTAGTATTGAGTCTGCTAGTACTGTTGTACTGTAGTACTGAGTCTGCTACTACTGTTGTACTGTAGTACTGAGTCTGCTAGTACTGTTGTACTGTAGTATTGAGTCTGCAAGTACTGTTGTACTGTAGTACTGAGTCTGCTAGTACTGTTGCACTGTAGTATTGAGTCTGCTAATACTGTTGTACTGTAGTACTGTGTCTGCTAGTACTGTTGCACTGTAGTATTGAGTCTGCTAGTACTGTTGTACTGTAGTACTGAGTCTGCTAGTACTGTTGTACTGTAGTACTGAGTCTGCTAGTACTGTTGCACTGTAGTATTGAGTCTGCTAGTACTGTTGTACTGTAGTACTGAGTCTGCTAGTACTGTTGTACTGTAGTATTGAGTCTGCTAGTACTGTTGCACTGTAGTACTGAGTCTGCTAGTACTGTTGTACTGTAGTATTGAGTCTGCTAGTACTGTTGTACTGTAGTATTGAGTCTGCTAGTACTGTTGTACTGTATTACTGAGTCTGCTAGAAGGTTTCTCACCACCACTACCCAATGAACTTATACTTTTATAGTTGAAGCTAAATTAACACTTTAGTGTGTCTACTTCGGCAGTGCAAAAGTTCCCTGGAAAAAACAAATGCAGCCCATAACAGTAAAATTAAATGCTGTGACTCATGTCACATTGTCTCATGTCACATTGTTAGAGTTCAAAGACATCTTCTTTGTGCCCCTAAACCTTCTATTTCATAGATTCTTTGTTTTTGGTGGAAAGCTATCTGTGAGGAGAGCAGCTGTATTCCACTGAAGTACCTGATTGGTTGAGGGGTCTCCATTCACCCTCACTATGCTTGGGCTCACTCCACTCCTCTATTCTACCCCAATTTCCACCCACCTTCATATCATTTACACTTATCCTAAGCTAATTTCCACCTCCCTAATTACCAACAATTATGAAACAACTTACAATCTATACTTTGGCCCCTCCTTCACACACCCACTAACCACTTCCTACCTTTCTTCTTTCTATCAGCTAAATTTGTTCTACATTGTAACTGACAACCCCCTCCCATGTCATCCAACCTACAATGAGTCAAGCCCCATCCAGGCTTCTATCAGTGTCCTGTTTACATTTTCACTAACTGAACACTCACATAATAATTAGCATCAGTACTACAATTCACTTCTCTCTTCTTTCTTGCACACATAACCAATTATCATGCACCTCTCAACACCAGTTTTATGTTGAGTGCTCAGCCCTTTACTTTCAATGACAATTACCCCCATATTTCATTCGCTATAGCCCACAATGTTTATAACCTATCTCACACATCATCTTTTCAGGCAGACATATATAACTATCCCCAGTGCTCAGCCTAGTGCTCTCAATGGCAATTACGTCCATATTTGAATGGAACTTTTCTCCTAGGGTCTCCACTGAAAATGGGCCACTGGCCCAGTTGAACTAACCTGGTTAACAAATGACATATAAAATAAATAAATTTCATTCGGTATAGCCCACAATGTTTATAACCTATCTCACATCCATCTTTTCAACAGACGTATATAAACATAAGTTATCAACCCACAAATAAGTTACAAACAACAAATTTAAAACAAAGTGACATTGTATATTCCAGCTATCCCTACGTAGATTCCAACAATGCAGTGAAATCTCCCCCCTTACCCAGGTCCAATTACTACATCTTCTCCCATAATGGAAACACAACCATTAATGACGTAACACCTCACTCCCCATAATGGACAGACAACCATTAATGATGTAACACCTCACTCCCCATAATGGACACACAACCATTAATGATGTAACACCTCATTCCCCATAATGGACACAACCATTAATGATGTAACACCTCACTCCCCATAACGGACACAAACATTAATGATGTAACACCTCACTCCCCATAATGGACACACAACCATTAATAATGTAACACCTCACTCCTGCAACTCAGGTTAAACAAGTTTAAAATTTATAAACAACCTTAGAAGCATCTAAAACAAAGTAATTGAACTGCATGCTTTCATATCTCATTTCAACCATGACATCCTCACTATCACAGAAATGTGGCTAAAATCCAAAGTCAAAGACACTGAAATCCTACCGTCCTGATATAGAATCCTTACAGCAGACCGTATATTCAAAAAAAGCAGGTGAGGTAGCTATTATATACCCAAAACACCTGAGTATATCCCTTTATTAGAAAAAAAATCCTTCGGTCAGTATTGCAGACATTTTTAGTGCCTTACTCAAGCTAAAGTCTTATCAGATGATATGTATCTTAGACTTGTATATTCCGCCTGACAATAATATCAGCACAGCAGAGGACATACTATCCTGAGCATCTACCAATGTACCCCAAGAAATCATCATCCTTGGGGACCTTAACATGGACTGGGGCCCAAACTGTATCTGATACCTCCACTACCAGTATTAATATGTATGGTTTTGTTCAGATCATAAATGCAACAAGCTATAAAAAGACCTCCTGTAAGGCCTCTACTCTAGATTGGATTCTCTCAATTAAACTCAGTAATATCTATAACGATGGCAGACTATCTGACAACTTAAATGACTACCTGCCCAGCTTTGCTAACAGGCTTGTATGCAATCCAATGAAACATCACCATACAAGAATATGTGTAACCTATCCAATGGAACATCACCATACAAGAATATGTGTAACCTATCCAATGGAACATCACCATACAAGAATATGTGTAACCTATCCAATGGAACATCACCATACAAGAATATGTGTAACCTATCCAATGGAACATCACCATACAAGAATATGTGTAACCTATCCAATGGAACATCACCATACAAGAATATGTGTAACCTATCCAATGGAACATCACCATACAAGAATATGTGTAACCTATCCAATGGAACATCACCATACAAGAATATGTGTAACCTATCCAATGGAACATCACCATACAAGAATATGTGTAACCTATCCAATGGAACATCACCATACAAGAATATGTGTAACCTATCCAATGGAACATCACCATACAAGAATATGTGTAACCTATCCAATGGAACATCACCATACAAGAATATGTGTAACCTATCCAATGGAACATCACCACACAAGAATATGTGTAACCTATCCAATGAAACATCACCATACAAGAATATGTGTAACCTATCCAATGGAACATCACCACACAAGAATATGTGTAACCTATCCAATGGAACATCACCATACAAGAATATGTGTAACCTATCCAATGGAACATCACCATACAAGAATATGTGTAACCTATCCAATGGAACATCACCATACAAGAATATGTGTAACCTATCCAATGGAACATCACCATACAAGAATATGTGTAACCTATCCAATGGAACATCACCACACAAGAATATGTGTAACCTATCCAATGGAACATCACCATACAAGAATATGTGTAACCTATCCAATGGAACATCACCACACAAGAATATGTGTAACCTATCCAATGGAACATCACCATACAAGTATATGTGTAACCTATCCAATGGAACATCACCATACAAGAATATGTGTAACCTATCCAATGGAACATCACCATACAAGAATATGTGTAACCTATCCAATGGAACATCACCATACAAGAATATGTGTAACCTATCCAATGCAACATCACCATACAAGAATATGTGTAACCTATCCAATGGAACATCACCATACAAGAATATGTGTAACCTATCCAATGGAACATCACCATACAAGAATATGTGTAACCTATCCAATGGAACATCACCATACAAGAATATGTGTAACCTATCCAATGGAACATCACCATACAAGAATATGTGTAACCTATCCAATGGAACATCACCATACAAGAATATGTGTAACCTATCCAATTTTAGTTTGCATCAACTGACTCCTAGTTCCTAATCCTCCCAAAGAACCTTACTACTACCATACAAATACTCCTCTTTCTTTTTACCTACTTCCCAGCTTCGGTTTAATCTTTTATCACCATTCCAAATACTTTTCTCCCTCCCATACTGCCTTGCTCTATATACATTCATAGTCATGTCCCTCCCTAACAGCACCAATCTATTCCACATAGTATCTTCTCCTTTTCCCAAATAAACCCACATTTCTTCATTCCCAATCCGTATCTTTTAAGTCTTTCTATTCTTTGCATTCCAGAGAAGATACCAGGAAAACCTAACTCTCTTCCTCATAGAAAATACTTTTTTCCTACGTACCCTCTATCAGCTTTCAGACTCCACCACCACTAAATATTCTTTTGCCCTGCAACTTTTTTTTGCTTTTCGATCTTTACTTCCCCACTACCTGTCGACAATAACATACAGATCCCGTTACTTCATTCATGCTGCTACTCAGCCTATCCTCTATCTTTCTCCTCCTACTGGGCCAGCTTTCATCCTCCCATAATAGCTCTCAACATCTCTCCAACTCTGTCTCAACCACCTATTCATACTCCCTCCCTATGGTCTCCACGCATCACCCCAAAGCTATTTAATGGCACCCCTCACCTTTGCCCCAAATATAAACTGATTAAGTCCATTACAACACAACCAAAACAAAATGAGGTGGAAAAATACTCTCCATAAAACAAGTATCAATAATTCCCCAATATACTAAAATCCTTCTAGGAGGAGACATTCATCCTTATCCTGGTCCCTCTTACCACAATGAACATCAAGACAATTCACTTCCACACACTGCTCTAACCATACAACACACAACCCTCAACCCCAGTAATCTAACATTTGCTGCCATAAATATTTGAAGCATAAGAAATAAAACTGAAATACATGCCTGGATTATACAATATGAGCCTAATATTATCTCTGTAACTGAAACATGGCTTAAGCCCAGCATAAAATACTCTGAAATTACACCCATCAGCTACAATATCATCACTGATAATGACCGCATAAAGAGGAAAGGGGTGTTATTGCTTTAATATTTCCAAATTACCACATTTGCCTGTACAGCAAACCAATACCAGCACTCAGTTCAGCAAAGCTTATTACTTTTCTGAAATTAAACAATTCTAAATAAATATGTAATACTGTTCCTTACACCCCTCTTAGTAACAGTACAGCTATAATGGAAGGTATCCTACACTGGATGGCCATAACAATTTCACAAGAAAAAATACTATCTAATGCAAATGTCAGTTGGTTGGACATAAACTCTAACTCCCCTACATCAAGCATAAACTTATTTGGTTTCACACAACTGATTAATAGCCACACACATTACAGCAAGCCATCAAATTCCCTATTAGACTGGACCCTAGTTATCAGACCATAGCAAATATCCACCACAGGTACAATGTCAGACTCTCCCAGTGATCATCTCCCAATCTATACAACCAGACATCTCACATATCCACTTAAACAGCATGTTTATAAAACAATACCCAACCTTTCCAAGTTTAACCCAGAAATAGTCATTACTATCCTATCATTTATTAACTGGAACTTCCTAAAATCTTCCCCTTAGATGATGCAGTAAATAAACTCAATAAAATTTTCCTGAACATCTTGAATAGTCTTGCACTATCTAGAAGGAAGAGACTAAAAACAAATCATGCAGTTTGGCTATCCAAATAGTAGGATGCTAATGCAGGACAGAGAAAAAAGCATGGCAGAAATATAAAATGCCAAAATATCTTGAACATTTCAAAATGGTTTGCAATTGTACTAAAAGGCAAATCAAAGAAGACATAATACTGTATCATAACAACTTTCACAATAATAGTAAAAACAACCCCTAAAAAATTCTGGACAGCCATTAAAAAAATCTTGTACCCCGGCTGTAAATTCAACCCTAGCCCCTAACTGAATAACCCATCCCTTGAAACTGCAGTGCAACTCTTATTTCGGAGATAGTATAACATCTCTAAACAAGGATTTCCCAACATCTAATCCTAACCCTGCTCGGCAGTCACATATCATCACATCCATTTTCACCTTCAAACCTGTGCCCACAGCCTGTATAAAACTATTCAAACTCAAACAATGGTCTACTTCAGCTGATGACCTTCCGAGTGAGTACCTAAAAATAACAGCCGATAGCATTGCCTCCCCTGTCTCAATCCTTATAAACAGGTCCATCTAGGAACCCCATGTTCCCTCTCTCTGGAAAATGTCATACATTATCCCTCTGCACAAAGAAGGAATTTCAACAGACATTACTATATAACAATCTTATCCCCCTCTCCAAAATACTTGAAAAATGTATCAACAACAACTGCTAAACTATCTCTCGCAGGAATAACTCCTATTGCCCACACAACATGGCTTCTGTCTTTCCCATAGTACTAACACTGCACTTCTAACCTATATATGTAGTGGCAATAAAGCTAAATAAGTCTCCTTCTTGTGTCTAGATTTGTGTAAAGCCTTCGTCTCAGTTTGTCACAGCAAACTTCTACTTTCCTCATTAGGTCTCTCCCAGCCCACCATATGATGGTTCAAAAGCTACCTGTCCAATCAGTATTAGTCAGTAAAATGATACTCCACCCATTCTCCATATCTCCCAGTCACAACCAGTGTAGCACAAGGTTCTATCCCTGGTCCCCTCCTCTTTCACATATTCACCAACACCCTCCACACATCCACACAAAAGGCCTTCCTAATACAGTACACAGATGACTCCACACTCATTTGCACATCTGACAACATGGCACACCTCCAAAAAATTAATCAGGAAGCTTTATGAACAACTGAAAAATGGCTTTGTAACTCACAACATAGGTTCAACCGTAAAACAAACTACTACTTTTTTCCCCAAATCCCTGTCCCATGCAAAAAAAATTTAAAGTCCTCACTCTTGATAATACAACTACTGAAGTCACTTTTTATAGCAAATTCTTACCAATGGTAGTGGATAATAATCTTAAATTTGACTTGCATATACAAAATTGCATAAGTAAAACTCTTCAAAAACTAGGATGGTTTTTAGATCCAAAAACTTTCTCAGCGATGTAACTAAGGACTACACTTGGCACTACTTATCTCCTCCCCACACTTCTTTATGGTGCTCCCATCCTTACTAACCTTCAGGCACCACAAAAATCAAAACTTGAACAATGCACTAAGAAAGTTGCTAAATTTGCAGCAAATACTTTTTAGAACCCACCAATGTATAGCCCTAAAAAGCCTAAAGTGGTTAGAACTACACGATCAACTAACATATATACAGGCAGGTTCTTAACACCTACAAAATTATCCAGTGTGTATTTGCTTGTCTAGCATTAAACATTTGACACAACTATGTTCCCAGTGGGTCATTATGATCCAGTGACCAAAAACTCATGTCTGTCTACAAACCTATCAGATTTGCTGGGCATTGTCTGTACTCGTGCCATGTTGCTAAGGCCTGGGACTCCTTATCTCGACCCATAATGTTAATAGCTTCCCTCCCATCCTTCAAAACCACTCGGAAAGGTTTCCTAGCCAAAAGGTGACTGTTCTTACTCAACACCAGGATAAACTATATCTCTAAATGTGGACAAATACGTCTTCATACCCAACATCTCTTTACTCTCCCTTCTTCACTTCTATAAAAACACACCTAAGAGAACAGCTCGCAATATCCTGGTCAGTCCCTGCACATCTCCAGGATAAATAAAACATATCTGACACCTCTGCACATCCTAGCTCTGTAGCTGTACATCCCCAAGATAAGTATAACATCTCTGACACCTCTGCACATCCCGGTGCTGTAGCTGCACATCTCCAGGATAAGTATAACATCTCTGACACCTCTGCACATCCTAGCTCTGTAGGTGTACATCTCCAGGAAAAGTATAACATCTCTGACACCTCTGCACATCCTGGCTCTGTAGCTGTACATCTCCAGGATAAGTATAACATCTCTGACACCTCTGCACATCCTAGCTCTGTAGGTGTACATCTCCAGGATAAGTATAACATCTCTGACACCTCTGCACATCCTGGCTCTGTATGTGTACATCTCCAGGATAAGTATAACATCTCTGACACCTCTGCACATCCTGGCTCTGTAGATGTACATCTCCAGGATAAGTATAACATCTCTGACAACTCTGAACATTCTGTCTCTGTATATGTACATCTCCAGGATAAGTATAACATCTCTGACACCTCTGCACATCCTGGCTCTGTAGATGGACATCTCCAGGATAAGTATAACATGCCTGACACATCTGCACATCCTGGCTCTGTAGATGGACATCTCCAGGATAAGTATAACATCTCTGACACCTCTGCACATCCTGGCTCTGTAGATGTACATCTCCAAGATAAGTATAACATCTCTGACACCTCTGCACATCCTGGCTCTGTATGTGTACATCTCCAGGATATGTATAACATCTCTGACACCTCTGCACATCCTGGCTGTTAGCTGTACATCCCCAGGATAAGTATAACATCTCTGACACCTCTCCACATCCTGGCTCTGTAGCTGTACATCCCCAGGATAAGTATAACATCTCTGACACCTCTAAACAGGCTGGTTCTGTAGGTGTACATCCCCACGATAAGTATAACATCTCTGACACCTCTTCACATCCTGGCTCTGTAGATGTACATCTCCAGGATAAGTATAACATCTCTGACACCTCTGAACATCCTGGCTCTGTAGGTGTACATCTCCAGGATAAGTATAACATCTCTGACACCTCTGAACATGCTGGCTCTGTAGCTGTACATCTCCAGGATAAGTATAACATCTCTGACACATCTGCACATCCTGGCTCTGTAGCTGTACACCCCCAGAATAAGTATAACATCTCTGGCACCTCTGAACATGCTGGCTCTGTTGGTGTACATCCCCAGGATAAGTATAACATCTCTGACACCTCTGAAGATCCTGACTCTGTAGGTGTACATCTCCAGGATAAGTATAACATCTCTGACACCTCTGAACATTCTGTCTCTGTTGGTGTACATCTCCAGGATAAGTATAACATCTCTGACACCTCTGAACATGCTGGCTCTGTAGCTGTACATCTCCAGGATAAGTATAACATCTCTGACACCTCTGCACATCCAACTCTGTAGCTGTACATCCCCAATATAAGTATAACATGCCTGACACCTCTGCACATCCTGGCTCTGTAGATGGACATCTCCAGGATAAGTATAACATCTCTGACACCTCTGCACATCCTGGCTCTGTATATGTACATCTCCAGGATAAGTATAACATCTCTGACACCTCTGCACATCCTAGCTCTGTAGGTGTACATCCCCAAGATAAGTATAACATGTCTGACACCTCAACACATCCCAGATCTGTAGCTGGACATCTACAGGATAAGTATAATATCTCTGACACCTCTGCACATGCTGGCTCTGTAGGTGTACTTCTCTAGGATAAGTATAACATCTCTGACACCTATGCACATCATGGATCTGTAGCTGTACATCTCCAGGATAAGTATAACATCTCTGACACCTCTGCACATCATGGATCTGTAGCTCTACATCTCCAGGATAAGTATAACATCTCTGACACCTCTGAACATGCTGGCTCTGTAGATGTACATCTCCAGGATAAGTATAACATCTCTGACACCTCTGCACATCATGGATCTGTAGCTGTACATCTCCAGGATAAGTATAACATCTCTGACACCTATGCACATCATGGATCTGTAGCTGTACATCTCCAGGATAAGTATAACATCTCTGACACCTCTGCACATCATGGATCTGTAGCTCTACATCTCCAGGATAAGTATAACATCTCTGACACCTCTGAACATGCTGGCTCTGTAGATGTACATCTCCAGGATAAGTATAACATCTCTGACACCTCTGCACATCATGGATCTGTAGCTGTACATCTCCAGGATAAGTATAACATCTCTGACACCTATGCACATCATGGATCTGTAGCTGTACATCTCCAGGATAAGTATAACATCTCTGCTTTCTTCTTTCTCTTCTACTATACTACTGTCCCATACTTCGTAGTGCAAAAATATGGACAAAGCCTGACAGAATGGGGGGACAAAGGCTCAAAAATAGGGACAGATTTTAAATATTGCTCTTATAAACTTAGAAAGTTGAGAAAAATAATTGTGAGTCAACAAACATGGTCCAGGTAGGATAAACTTCTGTTGAACACCAAGAATATATAAAAAACTGTTTTATTGAAGAAGGTTAGCGCTTTTGTGTGGTTACCGTTTTATCAGACCAAATACAAAAGTATGTTAAAACACAGAGATATTTAAAACATAGCACAACTAATCAACTAAAACTAATTAAAAAAGACCAATCAAACAAAAGTGATGCAACCCATATCACCGCCTACTCAGTAGAGTTGGTTTAAGGGAGACACCACTATTAAGTTTTGGGTATTCATATGCATGCAAAGAAACAATCCATTTGAACTCACACATCTCAACAACATTATTAAAATCACATCTTGTAATATGGAAATGCAAAAGTTGTAAAACTCTGAATTTAAAAGAATTGTGTCCTGGAAACAATAAGGCATGATTAGCTAAAGCATTTGATGTTACATGGTTACATATGTTGCCTAGGTGCTCAAGTATCCTCTCTTTAAGTTGTTGTGTGGTTTTGCCCACACTGAAACTATCAAAGGAGCAGCAGGTAGCCAAATTGCTGCTCCTGCATGTCACCACAAATCTGGGTGTAAAATGTGTCCTGTAATGGGATGTGTGAAACAAAGTTCTGTAGATATGGAAGAGCATGCCTTGCAACTATGGCAAGGAAGTGTACCAACATTCCCTGTAGGTATATGGGATGAAGGCCTTGGTTCATAACATACAAGTCTTTTGATAGACATATGATTCCTATAGGTGAAGGAGGGGTACTCACCTACTATTTGTCTCACCTTAGAATTAACTATGTGTGTCTTTGACTAACCTCTCTCAGAGAAGCCATTGCTCAATTTATGTACAGTTCCCTCAAACACAAGATCATTAGTACATAGCCTAGAAGCTCTTAAGCACTGACCATTAAGTAAGTTAGAAAAAATATGTGGGGGATGCATGCTGGAACGATGTAGAAGCCCATGCCTCCAACAAGGTTTCCTATATAGTTGTGTCCCTAAAGTACAATCAGAATTCTTAGAAATGGTGAAATCCAAAAAATCAATAGAAATAGAAGAAGAATTAGCAGTAAACCTGAGGAAATCGGAGGTACTTTCAAGACACCTAACAAAGCTTGAAAGTTGCCCCACATCACCTTCCCATAGGAAAAAAATGTCATCCACAAACCTGGCATAGTATTTTACATGACAGCTAAACATATTACTGCTATGTACGTTCTCATTCTCCCACTGTGCAATAACCAAATTAGCATAGCTATTGGCACAGGGGGTGCCCATAGCCACACTTAATAGTTGGAGGTAATGCTGGTTCTCAAACAAAAACACATTATTACTTAGAATTAAATCTAATAAAGTACAAACAACAGTCACCATGCCATGTGTGAACTGACCATGGTGGGAAGGAAAAGTCTCACAGCATCCACCCCTGCCTGATTGGGGATAACAGTAAAGAGTGTTTTAACATCCATAGTTACAAACAAAACATCAGCCAAAGAAAGGGAAGTATTAGCTACAGAGCTATATAAACTAGATAAAAATGTTCAGTATCCTTCAAAATTACAGGAGATTCAGCAAGTACTGATTTCAGCTGCATCTCAACAAATTTAGATAAAGGTTCTGTTACCCAACCACATCCTGAAACAATAGGATGCAGAGGGGATTTAGATAGTCCTTATGGATCTTAGGCAATCTGTGGATAACAGGAACAGAAAGATATTCAATAGTCAAAAACTCATATATGTCTTGGTCTATTAAACCACACATGAGAAGGTCGTAAAGGTCATTCTTAACATTACTACTGCATTTGTCCACCTCTCTCCCAGAGATCTTACTGTAAGTACAACAGTCATCTAACATAGCTGCCATGCCAGTTAGGTAATCAGTTCTATTAAGTACCAGAACGGCCCCTCCCTTGCCCACCGGTCTGATACTAATAGACTCTTCAGCCTGCAATTGTTGTAAAGCAATGGTTTCCTCAGGGCTTAAATTACAAAAACACTGTTTGACATTGTCAAAAGATTCAAAAATATCCCTTTCACACAAGTTCAAAAAGAATTCCACGGATGCAATGAGGGGTGGGCAGAAAGTACTCAGTTTATATAGAATATTACCAGAAACAGGTATGTTCCATGTTCCAAATAATATTTCAAGCATGATTTTACGAGCAAATAGTCTAATATCAACAATAATATCCGTAATGTTAGACTTACTGTTAGGAACAAAGCTCACACCTCTGTTGAGGACTGCTAGTTGTACAGAAGTTAATGAAAAATTAAATAAATTGTAAACTCGTCCTTGTTCGGATGAGGTATGAAGGTTTTTCTTCACATTGGTGAACACTTGTCCCTGGAGGCCTTCCTCTTTCTCCTGTCCCTTGACAACGATTGCCCTCTCTTGTTCAGTGTGTCCAACTTGGTGGTGAGAGGAAGGGCCATAAAAGGGTTTGAGGAAAATAACATCCGTTGAAGCTGAAAGATTCTCTAACCTTACTACCAGTTGTTTTACATTAAGAAGGTTTGTGGTCTGCACTGTTGTGGCAGGACAGGTATCTTACATCCTTCTAAGCTGGAAATTGCTGGTTGAAGGCCCAGTGTCTGCTATTCTAAAAGTGTATTAGTTACTTGGGCTTCAGGCCAGTTATTCTACATTAAGAGGGTTTGCGGTCTGCACACTTGTGGGAGGAGAGGCTGGATTCTGCCCTTCTGAGCTGGGAATTTCTGGTCACAGGCTTATTGTGCCTGCTCATTTGAACTGTTTCTTTCTGAAATTGGTGCACCTTGTTGCTGTAGCATAGACCAGATTCAGGCCTGCTGAATTTAACTTTGTTTGTATAACTTGAGCACTGATCCAGGCCATCTTTTTTGGAGGAGGTTCCCCTTCACCCTAGTAGCAGGAGTGTGAAGTTAGAATTTGTCTGCTTGAAGACTGCTGAAACAAGGCTCCGTTTTGAGCTTTTTATCTGGTTAATTGGGCAACTTGTTTAAATCAGTTTGTTCATTCTCTATTGTTTTATATATAAAAAATTGCACTTTATTCATCTGCTTTTACTGTATTTGTGTTTCTTCCTACGTTATTACTAGGGGCATTGACTACAACTCTGATCTGTGATATATAACAATAAGTATCCTTTTCTGTGCATTTAAAGTGTTTTTTGAGTGTATCTGCTTTATTTTCTGAAACTAAATATACTTGTGCCCTGCCTTTCTAAGCTAGTATAGTCCAGTTTTCAGGTTAGTGTTGAATTCAGGGCTGTGCTATAATCTCTGTGTTTGCCCATACCTTACTTGTATAGAAGGAAGTTTCTCTGTTCACCTGTGAGAGAGGGGAGCTTTGAGTATCCTATCTGTCCCTGGAGGAGTGGTTTCAGCCCAGAAATTAGTAGTTCCTTGACCATTTTGGGCAAATTTCTATTTCTTTCATTTCCCTGCTATAAGGGCAGCACCGGTTAGCGAGGGTATAACTATTCCTGGCTCCACGAAGGCTCCTCTTCATTTTTTCCCTTGGAACTAGACAAACTTTCATCTTAAGAGCTCAAACCATTCATTTCTCAGCCTGGAACTTGCTCAAAACTTCTAGCAAGCACTTATAAACCCTAGCACTAGATCCTCCTGTACTGTACAGAAGGGCAAGGCTCTCTATTTGACCTTACCAGCCATCCAGTAAAACAGTTCACTGTACCTATCCAGACATGTCCAATGGGCAGTTTCAGGTGTACTCTCCAGTCCAACTGGTGAATCTGGGCATTTGAGGCAATGTTACAACTGCCTCATTTACACAGACAACCCTCTCTTCCTACCACCAAACACTAATACATACGAGAGATGCAATTATACAGCCAAACTGGAAGCTAAGCTCTCTCAACCCAAGACTGGATCAGACAGTCAAGAAGAGAAGGGAAATACTTACATCACACCACCAGTCTCACATAGACCCATTAAACCAGCACCGGCAAAAACCACACATAAATACATGAAAACATACTCAGAGGCTCTAAATAAAAATCTGCAAATCCAACAGAGACCTCCAAAGCAGACATCTAAGCAACCTCCACCCCCCAACACAAACCATGAAACACATACTTCACAAAACCAGTGTGCCACACAATCACAGCCCTTAAGGCAAAATAACATACCCAACATACTAGTAATAGGTGACTCTATAGTCAGGCACACTGATGTCCCACTCACTGGGCTGAATAAGGAGAAGGTTACTGTTAGCTGCCTGTCGGGTGCCAGGATCCACCACATAACACAAGCACTCAGGTCACTCCAGAACAAGTACAAATATGACTCTGTCATTGTCCATGTTGGTGTGAATGACCTGAGCCGTACCTCCCTGGACTACATGAAAAGAGACATGGAAGAGCTCTCTGATCACATAGTCCAGGCCGGTATGACCCTGACCCTGAGTAGCATCCTGCCCTCACCAAGAATGATACCACAGTATAAAGAAAAAAATTCTCAATTTCAACAATTGGCTAAGTTTCTAGTGTCATTACAGGGGATCCAGTGTCTGTCCACCTGGGATGACATGCTTGACAAGCCACGCTGCTTCGCTAAAGATGGCTTGCACCTGTCACCCTTAGGCTTTTAAATACTGGCCAAGGCTCTTGCCACCCTCATAGTGCCTTTTTTAGGCAAGGCTCAAAAGACAAACCCACTGCTGTAAATAGAACAAGTAACAAAAACTGAGGGTAATGCTACTCAGTGCCAGAAGTCTAAACCTCAAAATGCACGCATTTGAGGTACTCCTCAGTATGGAGAAAATCGATATATGTGCAGTAACAGAAACCTGATTTAAGGCTCCAGAGAGCACCCCAGCACTACCAGGCTACAACTCATACCGTACATTTCGGCCACAGAACCCAAGCCGAAATACAAAAGACGAGGCTGTATCCATATTCATCAAGGATACCCACACCTCCAGGTTAGTGGCACAGCACCATGCTTCAGAGATCATCCACGCGCAACTAACAATGAGCAAAACTGCAATTCAAATTGTAGCTTGCTACAGATCACCCACCATGTCCCAGGAACCCCCATTCTACATTTCTGGAAACATTGGGAAACATAAAGGTCCTACCAAACACCCTAATATTGGGTGATTTCAATTACCCAAACATTAACTGGGAGAACTACTCAAGCACTAACTCCCTTGCCCAACATTTCCTAGAATTTATAAACTCAAATGCCATGATTCAACTGGTCAACACTCCCACCAGAGGTGACAACATATTGGACCTGGTCATCACCAACATGGGCGACTGGTGTTCCACACCAGAGGTCAACACCTTGCTGGTTAGATCTGACCATAAACAAATCACTTTGGATATCCACATTCCACCCCCACCCCCGGACAAGGAAACCACCGTGAAAAACTTTTCAAAAGCAAACTTCACATTACTTAAGACCGAGGTGGAAAGTTTCAAAGCCCCACATGCTGAAGGATAACACTGTCCAAGCTGCAAAATCCTTTACTAATGCATTCTACGGGCACCTACAAGAATGCATGGATTGTGCCATCCCAAGAAAAACCAAGACTCACTCCTTAAAGAAAAGGAAACCAGTCTGGTGGACTCCTGCCATAAACAAGCTATACAATAGAAGGAGGAAACTAGTACAGAAAAGAGTAAAATCCCAAGAAGGAAAGACATCCCTGATCAGTATCAGCAAGAAACTACGATCCCTCATAAAATCATCCAAGGTGAGCTTTGAAAGAAAAATTGCCAAGGACTCCAAAGATAACCACAAGGCATTCTTTAGCTATGTCTAGAATCTAAATGGCAATGCTCAGATCTGCTTGGAGTTAGTGCAGAATGGCACAAAATACACTGAACCAACTGATATCGCCAACATCCTGGCAGACAGGTTCAGTGCAAACTTCACCCCCTCTCACCCCCAAAAGGGCCCATAACCATACCAGAAGAATGTAGAGTCCCTGAAATCACAGACACTCAGGTTAAAGCAGCCCTTTCCAAAGCCAAAAACACAGCAACAATGGGACCAGACGGTGTCCCAGGCTGTGTCCTACACGAGCTCAAAGATGAACTAAAACCTCACCTAAACACACTTTTCAGACTCAGCCCCTCCACAGGCTACATACCCATAGAGTGGCACACAGCAACGGTTGTTCCGCTCCACAAAGGTAGAGACACAACAGACCCTAGGAACTATCGCCCTATAAGCCTGACTAGCTTGGTCTGCAAGGCTATGGAGTGCATCATCATGGAACTCATTAACAGAGACACTGGGAACCTCCAAACACTGGATTCTACCCAGTTCGGCCTTGTTAAGGGCAGATCATGCCTCCTAAACCTGGTGGACTTCTTTGAGACTGTTATCAAGGCTATAGACAAGGGAAAGGTGGTACACACAGCCTACTTAGACCTCGCTAAGGCCTTTGACACCATTCCCCATTCTGGTATTATAGACAAGCTCACCAGCCTGAACATAAACCCCTACATCACAAGATGGGTTGCCAACTGGCTCATGGACAGAACCAAACCCACATGGTGAGAGTTGCAGGAGCTAGGTCCAACTCTAAACCAGTTACAAGTGGCATTCCCCAGGGCTCAGTCCTAGGACCCCTCCTGTTTGGCATATACTTCTCAGAGGTACAGCCAAGCACAGGAGGAATATGGCTGACCAAGTTCGCAGACGACTGCAAACTAGGGGCTATAACTGACTCTCCGGCTGACACAGACATCCTCCAAAAGGGTCTCACTGAGACAGATACCTGGTGTCAAAATCATGGCCTCAAGCTTAATGCCAAAAAGTGCATAGTCATCTCTTTTGAAAAAAAACAAAGTACCCACAAACTACCACATAGGTGATAGTCCCCTAAATATGGAAGACATAATAAGGGATCTGGGGACCCAAGTAGATAGTAATCTCACCTTTGATAATTGCATTGCCAAAGTGGTTAGAAAATCCTTCTATGTGGCCCACCTAATCACAAAAGGGTTCGCATCCAGATCAAAAAAGGTCATTGTGCCCCTCTACTCATCAGTCATCAGACCCATCATAGAGTACAATGCTCCATTTGGGATGTACCTTACAAGACACCTGCAACAGCTGGAAAGACTACAGAAGTACCTCACCAAGAGGATCACTGGCCTCAAACAGATGCCTTATGCAGCTCGACTGAAGAAACTTCAGCTGTACTCGGTTACATACCGCCTACTCAGAGGTTATCTCTGCCTGACATACAAGGCCATGTCCAACCCAGAATTGATGGACATGCTCCAACTAAAGAAAATCTTATCTCCTCAAGCCACACAGTCTAGGGATCTAAACCTCACCACAACAATAAATAGGACATGCTGGATGGATACATTCCTATCCCAGAGACTACCCATGCTTTGGAACAAGATTCCAATCGACATTAGGCAGAGCTCCTCGCTAACACTCTTCAAAGGAAACCTTGATGAGTGGATGGTAAACAGAAAGTTTACCCCGGGGATCACTTCAGTGGCTCTGCTGGACAGAGGCACAGGGAACTAATCTAAGGGGGCGGCGAAAGCCAACACATTCTGGCTAGGCTTATAAATGCTTTCAGACAGATAGCCTAGTACCTACCTATGAACTTATGATCATCTTTGGCAGCATTATTCACACTAGAAGCTGCCACATTGGAAAGTGTAGCTTCTGACTGGTTTGGAAGCTCTGTAAAAGCAGTTCTGACATCAGCAGACGGGGGCATGGCAAGTGCCGGTGTATTCAACACTTCTGTGTGTTCCTCTCTGTTCAAACTTAGTGTAGCAGTCACAGAGATGGCCAAAGGGGACAAAACATCAGAGTTTTTTTAGTTTTTGTTAGTAATTACTTCTGTCACACGGGAAGTACAGGCGGTCTCATGGTGTGCGATCTGAGATGTGGACTTATCACTAGAGTGATGAAACTCGCTCTTCAGCCATACAAAGATATGCCCCCAAGTAAAGTCCATATGATCCCTCAGTAGGTTCTTATGTTTTTGTTGCCTCAGCCTGCATTCATATGCTGAAACCTCTGCAAAAAGATTATCCAGTCTAAGGGTGTACTCATCTGTCAGAAATCTAGTTTTCAACACATCCAAGAGGTGCTCAATTTTTACACGGAGAGACATCTCGACAGGTGTATAATATTCAGTTAATAGCCTTAAATAATTAAAGCTTAAGTCAAGATTCAATTGCTGCCAACATTTTAATAACAATGGTTCACTAGAGGCCTGCGTAGGTATTTTTAAAATCCGCAGCCCCCTAGGTACTACGTTGTGCTCAAGGCACGCCTCAAAGTGAAATCTCTGCCATTCAAGTCTTTTTAGTTTATACATTAAGTTCTCCGGTTCCTTAAAAGCCTCAAGAAAAGCACACATACCATCAGAATCAATGGTTTCCACAATTCCCTGTTTTGATAATACAAGCCTCAAAGGGGGGGTTAGGCTGGTTACTGACAAGTCTGTGAAAATGATTAGAACCTTCAGGCATGTTATTCATTTGACTAGTCACAATAGCAGCAGATGATGACTAATTCCCTCCAGCATTCACTTCAAGAGACTCCACCATGTGCAGTGGGTAGCTTAACAAAAATTAGATAAAAAGGCAAAAATAAGCTGAAAAGATTAACCGAATATTATACACCTGTCGAAATGTCTCTCTTCATGTAGAGATTGAGCACCTCTTGGATGTGTTGAAAACTAGATTTCTGACAGATGAGTACACCCTTAGACTGGATAATCTTTTTGCAGAGGTTTCGGCATATGAATGTAGGCTGAGGCAACAAAAACATAAGAAACTACCGAGGGATCATATGGACTTTACTTGGGGGCACATCTCACTACCGTGTTACTTGGTTTGCCTCCTTCTGATTCATGGTGTGGCCAGTCCAGACATGGTACAGTATAGTCTGGCTGTATTGTGATACATGTTGTGACCAGTCCATACATGGTACAGTATAGCCTGGCTGTATTCTGATACATGTTGTGGCCAGTCCATACATGATACAGTATAGCATGGCTGGATTCTGATGAATGTTGTGCTCACTCCATGCAAGGTACAGTACAGCCTGGCTGTATTCTGATACATGTTGCGGCCAGTCCAGGCATGGTAATATAGATTGGCTGTATTGTGATACATGATGTAGCCAGTCCATGCATGGTATAGTATAGCCTGGCTGTATTCTGATGAATGCTGTGCTCAATCCATGCATGGTACAGTACAGTCTGGCTGTATTCTGATGCATGTTCTGACCAGTCCACACATGATACAGCATAGCCTAGCTTTATTCTGATACATGTTTTGGCCAGACTAGGCATGGTACAATATAGCCTGGCTGTATTCTGATACCCACTGTGGCCCATCCATGCATGGTGCAGTATAACCTGGTTGTATTCTAACATGCTGTGGACAGTCCACGTATGGTGCAGTATAGCCTGGCTGTATTTTTGCATAAATCATGTTAGGTTTAATCTCACCCACAGCTGTAAACCACATATGCTGCTGCCATAGCATCCTGCACCTGCCTCTGCCTAACATGGTAATCCACCATGACTGTCTCATCCAAAGGTTCCTCGTGTTTAATAGAGGACAAACTCTGCCTGAATGTGCACCCTCTGCTGTATCTATTGGCATAGCCTCATGTTGTGGAAGAGTGCACACATGGTAAATATTGTACTGCAGGTTTCAGAGTCATACTGTAGACCACCACCAGAGACATTTAGAGAGCAGAAGCTTGCCTTAAGCAGTCTAAATACTCATCTGATAATGATTTCGGGCTGTGACAGGGTGGGGGTGTTTGAATTCTCTTGCAGGGTCTGTGGATTTCATTTTGTCATTAACCATGGACATATCTAGATGGCTCTCTAGAAAGTTAGCCCCCACAAGTCATGCATTTAACAATGATGGACCTTAAAGGCACATTACAATGCATAGATAATTTAGGAAGACACCTTTGCAGTATTTCAATTCCTAAAAGAAAGGACAATAAATCACATTGTCGCCTTCTATTTTCCTAGATAATTCCATTAGTTTTTGCTGCCTCTGTTTTCGAAACATTCAGTCACGTTTAACAGGAACATGTTTTAGTTAAAACAGGTGCCCTCTGTTTTCTAAACAGTCAGTCACGTTTAACAGGAACATGTTTTAGTTAAAACAGGTGCCCTCTGTTTTCTAAACAGTCAGTCACGTTTGACAGGAACATGTTTTAGTTAAAACAGGTGCCGTGGTGCAGTGGCGCAGTGGCTAAGGTTCTTGCTCCCAGCAGGAGGCTCCCTGATTTGATTCTCATCTGCAGTGCGGTTTGTACGGAGTCTCCATGTCCTCCCTGTCTTCACGTGGGTTTGCTCCAATTTCTTCCCACATACCAAAGACATACATCTGGAGCATTTCCTCCTGGGCCTCCTCTGAAAATGGGCTCTATCTCAGTCAGATTTTTTCCCAGTAAACAAACGTTCAATAACTAAAAATAAGAAATCCTGCTTGGTGCCCATCTTCCGTTTGATTCTGCCATTATTACCAGATGCACGTGTTTTCATGGCTTAAAGTTTTTGACCTTTTCCTACTGAAGAATGTTTTTGAAGGATTCATATTAATCATTAAAGTTTTCTTGTATGTCGCCTAATTCTGTTTAGAAAGTTTCTATGTTTAAAGTTATTTTCTGCAGACAAACATTTCAGAATGTATTCATTTAAGGATGAATCATACTGAAGACTTTTAGGCCTACTCATTTTGAAATGAAAAACATTTGGATATAAAATAAAAAATAAATGAAATAGTTTATGTAAAATTAGTTAAAATAACGGTTTCATTGAGAAAGTTGACTCGTAACCAAAGCAGATCTCCCAGTACTAATGACAATATTTTCTTGACAGTAAAATAAGAGAAAGAACTACAGAGGCCATCTTGAATGAAATATAATAGTAAGTAACAGTTACAAAGCAGATGGGGAACTAGAGAGTCTGAGTTGTGGCAGGGAGGTTGAGATGATTTGATAATCTTTGCCTGACTGAACAATGGTGTAGATGTTTTCTGCCACACTGGGAGATAGGTGGAGTAGGGAGTGGGTGATGCTGATTTCTGAAAATGTTTTATAGAAGTGTAGAATAAAATATATGGAATTAAGAAATCAGCAAAGTACATGTGTCAGTTTTTATTAAATGGCATATATGGACCAACACATTTGTATTTTGTTTGCATGAGAAGGAGGAAAGTATACCAAAATAATTCCTAAGAGTGAAGCTTTAGTTTGTGTACTAGGATGGAAACAGTACAATGAATTGCAATGCACTATGGGTAAAATGTTTCCTAGAATTATGATATGTTCTGTACTATGATATAAGGATGGCCAGTTTTTGACTAGTCTTCAGGATGAGTAAATATAATAAGCATTCCTGATGCAATGGAATTTTAGTTCTGAAGTGATTTATTGTAACTGTCAAAAAAAAAAAACACACTTCAGGACTATAGCACCTTCAATGTATGCTGCATTAGTGGTAGCACTGGAAAAAGAATCTATGCAGACAGACTAGGGATAGAACCCATATTTCATATTTTGGAGCAAAAATAAATAACAAAGAACATTGTTGAAGCATTGCTTTTATTCACCTATAAAGGTAAAAGAATACTATGGTATTTTAAGATGCATATTCTTTGAAATATGCCGGCGTTATTTTCACTGTAACTATTGGGTTTAATTGACATTATCAAAGTTAACACTATTGCACAGTCTGCAGTACATGAGCTTCACAGCATTACTGAAAAATATATATGAAAATGTACAGTTAGATGGTTATGTGTTTGCAAGGGGGTTCTGTGTGAAACAAAAATTACAATAACTTGGACTAAAGGGAAGAAAATGTGCTTCATTTTCCATAAGTTCATTTGACTTCAGAGGTAGCATATATAGAGTTCATGGGCAGGAGAAGGACATCACAGCCCATCACTCTGGATGGCAAAAGAAATACTTTAAAGTTGTTAGCATTTCTAAATTAGTACATGATGGTTAGACTGGGGAAACAAGAACATGTGGTCAGTAGGTCAGGGTCCTAAGAAAAGCTTTAATTTGTTGCAGTAGACACCAATGTTGTCTGATTTCCATGAAATTATAGCTACTACAAGGGGCAGACCAGGATTCTGAGGTACATTTGTGGATGTTCCTGAAAATTAAGGATAATCTGATGAGTGCAGATAAGGCACTTACCTGTAGTACACCAATTTAAAATCAGGTTTTATGTTTAATGTTGTGCTTAATGTAAAACATTAAAGAACTAAAGTATTATAGCAAAAAGGTTGCATTTTACAAAGATTATATAAAATTGTAGTTGCTAATTACAAGTCTCTAAGGATTATGTCTTTTTTTGTAAGAAACAACAGAAGTTATTAAGAATGAAAAAAAAAAATGAATACATGTTAAAACTCACCAGGGCCTTTGGTAAGAGCATTGCTTCAGGGTTTTGATGCATGCAGCATCGGGACCAGTACAGGAGAATAGAACATACTGCTAATACAGTTACACCTGACACTGCTATTATCCACTCAGAAATCCGAGACTGTTCTGCAAAATATGAAATGTAATTTATCAGTTCTGCTACAGTTTTGTGGTCAGACTAGTTTAAAATAGCAAAACAGTTTTAAATAATGTTTGCATATCTATTTCTTAGGCTCACAGGTAAACAACCAGGATTTCTGCATCTGAACAAAAGTGCATTAATTCCACAAGATCATGCATCTGTTATCAATTATATGATCACTTACAAATTTGTTAATGATCGTTTGGTTTTGACTGACTGGGTGAAGAGATCTTTGCATAACACTTAAACTTTTCTTTTCTGGCAGGATCAAAGCCCCATAACTTACCTTTGCAGAGAATTGCACCACTAGCCTTTCATTATGATAACTCATTTGTCAAAGAAATTTCCAGAATTCTAAAAGTCCAAATTTTGGTTAAAGCACCTTCAGTCAATGTCTGAAATGGGAGGTCTTTATTAAACTTGTTGATCAAAAGATCCATTGCCGTACAAGTTTGTTATAAATGTGGTAGCCCACAACTGTTATGGGAAGTTGGATAAATGAAAAAGCAGGAAAAAGTAGCAGGTGTAATCTTTTCACAGTAAACTCGAGTAATAGAGTAACTGTGTTAGTTTTACCTATCAGCATAGCTATTCCAAAACTAAACAGGACAAGGATTGTCACGTGTGATAAAAATTCCCAACATGAACTTTACTTTAAAGGAATGTACTGCTACTAATTAAAATGAAGTTTTATTTATTTTATACATATATATATATATATATATATATATATATATATATATATATATATATTTGTTTGTATTTTCTGTTTGTTAACTTCACTCTTCTGCCTACACCTATCCTCCTGTTACCAATGAATATCTGCAGTATAACACATGAAATACAAATGCTAAACATGTTTGGCCCTCACATGCTGCAGGTCCCCTGATCGAATGTACTTGATGACGTTCCATTAATATGCATATTCCTCTGCATAATGAAGCATAATGTCTAGTTACATTCGCTGATGTTGTTACATTTACGACTGTTTCTCTCTGTTCTCATGTCTGCTACATTTTTTCAGCCCTCCCAGCCCCTACTAAGTACTGCTGTACCTGCTGCTCCCTCCTGTTTGTATAATAATTACAGCGTTTCTCCTGCCTTACTGTAAAAACTTTTAGTTATGTACTTACCATAACTTTAGATGTTTGGGATCCAGCTCGCCTACATTCTGTACTGATGGGTTCGGAGCCGATCCTCGGCTCCGACTCGGCACGCTATACTATAGAGCGAAGTCTCTAATTGGCTGAGCTACTCTATATCCCAGGATGCACCACCACTACTTCCCCAGATCTTGTTTGTCCGCACACATGCACACAGTCATAGACAGTTGAAATAACATTGCCAAGTGATTCAAGATGAAATGGCTAAACTGAACCGTACGGTCTCTTCTGATCTCCAAGGCAGGGGGAAGGAGGGTGGGTTATTAGGAATGTAGGCGAGATGGATCCCATACATCTAAAGTTATGGTAAGTACATAACTAAAAGATGTTATGTGATCCTATCTCGCCTACATTCTGTACTGATGGGACAGCGTCCCTAGCACCTGATTCCTGGGTGGCTCACTGGAAAACACTCCTGAGAACTGTGGAACCGAAGGAAGCTCGCCCCCAAGATGCCACGTCCAATTTGTAATGAGAAATAAATGTGTGAGGAGAGGACCAGGTAGCCGCAGCACAAATGTCACTAATGGCAAGCTTGGAATGAAAGGCTGTCAAAGTAGCCATAGCCCTTGTAGAATGAGCTTTCACAGTGGTTGTAAGCTCTCTATTAGAAATGAAGTAAGTATGACTAATACAGTCTCTGATCCACTTGGCAATAGTGACCTTCGTGATGGCTTTGCCCAATTTATTGTCCGAAAAGGACACAAACAACTGATCTGTTTTCCGTGTTTGGCGCATCTTATCTAAGTAGAAACGCAATTGCCTGTGAACATCCAATGAATGGAAGATGTATTCCGCTCTGTCTGAGTAGTTGGGGAAGAAAACTGGGAGTTCCAATGACTGTTGAAGACAAAAACTAGAACAAACTTTGTGAATAAAGGATGGATTAGGCCTGAGGGATACTCTATCCTTGTGAAAAACCAGGTACGGTGGTTTGACACATAGGGCTTGAAGTTCCAAAACTCTTCTGGCTGATGTAATTGCCACCAAAAAGGCAGTCTTCCAAGAAAGAAATTTCAAGTCACAAGTTGCTGCCGGTTCGAAGGGAGAAGAAGTCAAAGCACCTAATATGAAATTAAGATCCCACGGTGGAGCGGGATGAGAAATCGGAGCTCGTAGCAGCCCAGCACCTTTCATGAAGGCTTTACACAACTTATTGCTCATCAAAGGTGGGTCTATACTTTCATGAAAATTAGAAATAGCTGCCAATTGAACCTTGATGGTAGAGACCAAAGAACCTTGATTGAATAAGGAAGCTAAAAATTTCAAAACTTCTGACACCGGGGCAGTAATGGGATCTAATCCCCGGAGTTGGGCCCAAATGGTGAATCTCTTCCATTTGCTGTTATACATTTTCTTAGTCGAATTCTTGTGGGCCGAGGACAAGATATGTATGACTTCCGAGTCCAAAACCTGGTTCCTGACTATGGTCGGAAGTGGAGGAGCCAAGCTGTCAACCTCAACGAGTGAAGGGACTGATGAAGCTGTCCCGACTGGTGGATCAAGAGGTCTGGAACCTGGTCCAGGAACCATGGACCATCCAGTGCGTATTTCTGAAGAAAGGGCAGCCAGACTTGACGAGGCCAGTATGGGGCAACTAAAATCATCTTGCACTGTAAGTGAATCGCCTTCTGGATCACCCTGGGAAGAAGGGGAACTGGTGGAAAGGCATACAGTAGGCCGGTGGGCCAAGCTTGGACTAAGGCGTCCTTGGGAAACCCCTCCGGAACTGAGGTGAGAGAGAAGAACTGTAGACATTTTGTGTTGAGAGGAGTTGCAAAGAGGTTGCAACAAGGAGTTCCCCATCTTCTGAAGATCTGAGTTGCCACTCTGTCATTCAGAGACCACTCGTGCGGGGAGAGAATAGTTCTGCTCAGTCTGTCGGCTATCACATTGGATCTCCCTGGAATGTGTGTTGCTACCAAGAAATGGTTGGTTGCAATAGCCCAATCCCATACTTTCATGGCCTCTCTGCAAAGGGGGTAGGACCTGGTCCCTCCCTGCTTGTTCAGGTACCAGACTACTGACATGTTGTCGGACTGAACGGCAATCATGCCCTGGGGGAGGTAACTGTGTAGTGCTTGTAGCGATAGAAGCACCGCCCTCATTTCCAGTATGTTGATGTGTAGGGAACTCTCGTAGGGGTGCCACTTGCCTTGGACTGACCTGCCCAGGTAATGTCCCCCCCACCTCGTCTGGGAGGCGTCCGTAGTCAAAGTGGCCGCTGGAGGTGGAGGAACGAAGGGTCGCCCCTGATCCAGGTTGGAAGAAAGAAGCCACCAACGGAGGTCCTGTTTGCACGTCTCCGTGATCATAATGAGGTGACTGAGAGGGAGATCCTGATACGACCACTGGACTGACAGGAGCCACTGGAGAATCCTCATATGCAATCTTACTAAGGGAACTAGGAGAACGGTAGCCGACATGGAACCCAACAGTTGTAGGACCATCCTTGCTGGGGCTCGGCGTTTGAAGAGCAATGCTCGAACTTGAGATTGCAATATTTCTATCCTCTCTGTAGGAAGATAGACCTGCATTTGCTTTGAATCTATCTCTACTCCGATAAATCGTATGCGCTGAGATGGCAGCAACACAGACTTTTCCCAATTGAAGGTGATTCCTAGGGAGTTGCCTAGAGATATAGTGGCTGCAAGGTTCTGTAAGAGTAGATGCCTGGAAGTGGCAGTTAGGAGCCAGTCGTCTAGGTATGGAAACACCTGGAATCCTAGACTTCTCAGGTGAGCAGTCACCACCGCCAAACATTTGGTGAACACCCTGGGGGCTGTGGTGAGACCAAAGGGCAGTGCGCGGAACTGGAAATGACTGTCTCCCAGGCTGAAGCACAAGTGTCTCCTGGACGCCTGATCCATCAGGATATGATAATAGGTGTCCTTGAGATCTATGGAGCACATCCAAACACCTTCCTCCAGCAGCGGGAGAATGGATTGTAAGGTGACCATCCGGAACTTGGACTTCTTGACAGAACGGTTGAGCTTGCTGAGATCCAAGATGGGCCTCATGTCCCTGGTCTTTTTTGGCACCAAAAAGAATCTTGAGTAAGTCCCTAATCCGGTCTGGTCTTCGGGGACCGGTTGGATGACTCCTTTTTGAAGCAGCTTTGAAATTTCGATGGCTGCGAGATCCTGTTGACTGGGTGGTGGGTCCGGGATTTTCCAGGATGGTGGGGGGAGCTGAGAAAAGGGGATGTTGTAACCTCCGGCAATGATCCGGAGCACCCATCGGTCCTGAGTGATATTCTCCCAGGCCTTTAGGTGCTTCGAAAAACGACCCCCGACTGGCTCCGGAGCAGCACAGTCGGGCAATCCTTCAGGGATGCTGGAAGGTTGAGGAGCCACGAAAGGACTCGCGGTCTCCAGTGTTGCGGGGGCCTCTGCCGCCTCTGGGACGGCGTCTTCCTGAAAACCCCCCCCCTCTGCCTCTAGAAGGGGGATCATCCTGCTGTGAGGGGTAAGTCTTCTGAGATTTGCGGAACCACATTTTCCCCCCTCTTCTAGCCTTGGGATAAGGCCGGAAGGGAGTGGAAAACCGTGCCCCTATGGCAGTCAAAGTCTTACCCTCTTGTTCACAGCGGGTCAAGGTGTCCTTTACCTTGGGTCCAAACAAGGAGGACCCATCAAAGGGAGCATCGGCAAAGGAAGACTTGAAGGCCTCCACAAAATGACACAGGCTGAGCCAGGCTTGTCTCCGTAGAGCAACACCTGTACCCGCCACTCTACTCGCCCCTTCGGCCACATATGAAATGAGCCTCATGGACGAGTTTGATATTGATGATAGAGTAGCCAACTGAGAGCTAACCGTCTGGGCCAACTGCTCAGGTAGGTTACCAGAGAGGGTATCTGAAAGTTCCTTGACCAGATCCCTCTGAAGTCTGGTGAAGTGCATCAGGTAATTCAGAGACCTTAAAGTAAAGGCTGCTGTAGTAAGGGTGCGCTTCCCGTACCGATCCATACTCCTGGACTCTTTATTAGGAGGATGGATGGACATCAAAGCCTCTGCCACATCTTGCTGGGTAGCAGATGCCACCACCAGGGCATCTACGGCCACACCTTTAGATAAGAATTCCTTTTCAGGGGGGGCTGACAGAAATTTATTCGGGCGAGCTGGCACCGGTTCCACAGAATCCAGGTGCTCCCACGCCCTTCGAGAGATCAAATCCAGGAGCTTATCGAAGGGCGGAGACACCCAGGAGGCGGAAGGCTGAGCCCCGAAGGCCTTGAGGAATACCGACTCCTCAGCGGAAGGGGATTTGGACTGCCAGTCGCCTCGTTGCTTGAGGATTTCTAAGATGTCCACAAAGGAGACATCATTCGAGGATGACTTGGGGGACCCCTCCGCATCATCGAGGTCGGTGTCCGAGGTGAGAGACTCATCAGGTGAGTCGACGTGCTTCCTCTTACACTGTCTCTTCCTGGGAGGTTCCTCCGAAGAAGCCTCGGAAGGACCCCAGGAAGGGAGGAATCCCCAATGGGGGTGACCTCAGGCCCCAGGGCTCCGCTGTCTTGAGACAGGGGGACAACAAAGGAACAAGTCTCCATGTCAAGGGAAGGTGCCGGAGAGATGGTGGAGGTAGCCAAGGAAGATTTGGCCAAAGCAGTCCTCATGGCCCTGAAGGCTGGACCCCCCCCGAGTCCTGGGAAGGTCCGACCCCTGAGGCCACAACAGTAGACGGCACTCCCGCAGCCGACGCACTGAGAGGGAGGCTCGGAACCGAAAGCATCAGACCCAAAGCGTCACCCCCGGGGCCGACCGAGGAGGTCCGTGTACCAAACTCCGACCCGAAAGTCGGGGTTGGAGTAAGGGTCAGAGCCGACCCAAGAACCTCCACTGGCTCCACCAGCATCGACTCCAATGGTGCCGAGGCTGTTGGAGGAGGAACCAATACAACTGGGTGGACAATCGGCTCCGGAGCCGACTGGGCTGGAGCCGAGACTAACTTTTGGAAAACTGGAGACTGGAACAGCCTTTGAAGCACCCTGTCTATATCCGAATCGGACATCCTCGAAGACCGAGAAGAGACCGATCGGGCCCGAGTTGACTGCTCTGCCATTTCCGAAAGACTAGGGGACCGGCTCTAAATAGTCTCAAGCAGTATCGGCGCCGAGGGAGATTCCACCAGCACAGAAATTTCCCTCGGAGCCGACGGGGACTTCGTCGCCGAGGTAGAAGAGTCTGAGTGAGCGACCTTTCTTGGCTCCAAAAGCAATGGAGCCGAAGAAGGTGACCTGTCTCTCGATGCTCGAGCACTCGGCTCCGAAGACAGAGGAGTCGAGACTGGAGGCATCAAGGCAGACCGTTCCGACCTCGGCTCCGAAGTCCGTGGAGCCGACGGTGAAGCCTGCCTTGATTTCTTAGCTGTCGGCTCTGACGGACTGGTCAGAGCCGAAGACTTCTTCTTCCTGGAAGGAGAGGGGGAAGAAGATAAAGCCTCCTCAAAAGAAGGGGTGATGAGGCCCTTCAAAATCAATTTGTTTTTCCTCTCTTGGAGGACACGAGAAGAAAAGGCGTGACATACACTACACGACTCTTGAAGGTGTTTAGGACCTAGGCAATAAACACATAGAGAATAGTCATCTGTGATTGACATCTTGTACCCACACTTGGTACATTTTTTAAAACCCGAAGGCCTATGCTCCTTCGACATCTCTACAAGACACACTCAAAAAAAAAAAAAAAAAGAACAAGAAAAACTACCACAAAGGTACCAAATCCCTCTAATTTAAATGGGATAGGCCCACAGGTAGACACTACAACACAGCTCTAGCAGAGTATGAGGGCAAGGCCCCTCTAACTAAAACGGAACCTTGACGCTAGAAAAAATATATAAATTACTACACAAAAGTCAAGTAACAGAAGGTATGACACACTAGAAGTAGAGTGCGAGGAAACCCCTCACTAAATAAACGGGAACCTAGCGCTAACAAAATCTACACAAACTTTCACAAAAACCACTTAGAAACGACAAGTAGCTGTTAAAACAGCTTTTGGGTGAAAAATTAGAAATTTTCTGACAGAAAATTAGTCAGTAAATAGTACTTAGCCCAGCCAAGTCGAGACCACGTCTATTGCTATGAAGCGGCAAACGAGATCTGGGGAAGTAGTGGTGGTGCATCCTGGGATGTAGAATAGCTCAGCCAATTAGAGACTTCGCTCTATAGTATAGCGTGGCCGAACCCATCAGTACAGAATGTAGGCGAGATAGGATCACATAACATCTAAAGTTTCTGAAATTCTGTCATTGACTTGTAGCTCAAGCTCAGAGTCATAGAACTAAGTGAGCTGTGATTGGCTAGAGGCTCTGATGTTGCAGACCTCCACTGCTAACTGCATTTGATTGGATCCCTCTCTAGCTCTCTTAATGTAACTTGTACAGAGTGGCACCCACCCAGGGGCTTTTATTCAAAACTCTGAAAAGTGTGGAAAATCCAGAACTGTGAAAAATGAACTTTTCATCAAAAAGAAATTAAAAAAGCTGCACCACTGTTACTAGACTCTATCTATAGTAGGTTACCTGTGCAAAAGCTTTTCACCCTATGGGAGACCTACACAAATCTATGTAACCTTAGAAATCCATGTCTGAGGCTGAAATAACCTGTGTCAAGTGCAAACAAACATACCTTGAACTGCAGTATAACTAGGCATTTTCCCACTTTGTATTAGTATCCAAACATTATCCTTAACAAACCAAACTCCATGCAGTTTAGTAACCCCTGTCCCTATGAGTCATGCCTATAGAAAACAAGAATCAGCATATTCCTGCAACTTATGTAGCCAGCCTGAAAGAGATAGGCATCTTAATTAATTCATTCATTCATTAATTCATTTATTTATTTATTTTACATTTGTTTACCTGGAGAGTCCACCTCTGGGCATAACACCCTTTTTCAGCGGAGGTCCGGAGAGAAAAGCTCCATTTTTAGCAAACTATTTTGTTAAGTCAGGCTTTACTGCAAAATCTTACCCATACACTGCCACAACTTGTTGTGAGGGAAAGGTTAATTTGCCTTTCCTTTCTTGTATTTTGTTCATAGGTTCATACGTTGGTACTAGGCTATCGGCCCTAGGGCCTATACAAGCCTAGCCATAACAATTCCCTGGCTATTTCTTCCCACACATGTATTACGTTATTGGCTTTTTCTACTTTATATACTGTTTTTTTTCTTTACACTGTGTTTTACTTGTATTCTGCTTTTAGTTGCATATTAAAACTTGGAAAGAGAACACAGCTGTGTCTCTTGTGAGTCACACAGAATTTTTTTTTAATTTTTTTCCCAACTTGTTGCTGTTGTGTTCTTAAACAAAACTGTCTTTCTAGTTGCCAGCCCCTTATGTTAATTTGACCCCATATCTCCTTCTCTCTCCCCTTTCATTGGCTTGTGTGAGTAAGCACAAAATCATCATTTTGTGAAAACACTCCCCTTCAACTATTTAAATTTATTGGCCATCCCACTGTATTCCATAGAGTCAAAATACAAAAGAGCCTACCCCCTTTCAGTCTATCTTGCTCTTTTAAAATTACTGGCTCTCCACTCAGACCCCTAAAGCTTAAGTTACCTCCTTGTTCATGTCTAACTGCTCAGTGCACGCTGTAGTGCTTAGGATTAACCCATTTCTTTTTTCATCTTACCTTTGAACATCCATTGCAAGACTACCAGTTACTGGAAGCCCACATTCTGCCTGTCAGTATTCCTCTTGGGATTAGTGCTTCTGTTTTCTGCTGGTGAGAGACGGAGCATAAGGACATTATTTTCTGGAGACTGCTGATCACCAGAATGCCTCATAACTGCTTTTTAGATGACCATTTGGAATTTATGCTTATATTCTTCTCCTGGTGAGAGAAGTAGCAGAGTGCATTGATTGCTATTTCTGATTGGGCAGTGAGTGTCTGTGCTTGACATTCCTAGCCTACAGACCCTGGCATCATCTAGGACAAGACTGAAGATCACCAAACAGGCTGTGGCTTTTTTCTCACCTTGGGATTGGTGCTAATGTTTTGCTTCTGGTGAGAGAAGAAGCAAAGATGCATTGTATCCCAAGAGAGTGAAGCGGTGGTGAGCATCAGCACTAGTAGTAGCCAGGCAGTAGCCATTCATGTGACTCCCCTCTTTTCATCATTCTTGACAAGCTAATTCTTTGTTTTCTAAGTACTGCTTGATTTGTGTCTAACTTCACCAATATGAACTTTGTAACTACACCAGTATGAATTTCGTGACTACACCAGTATGAGCTTTTTAACTACACTGCAGTGAGAGATATGTAAGAACACAAGTTCATTTTTAACAATGAAATGACAACAGCCCACTTTAGCTTTGCACAGTCAATGTTATATTTGTTACCTTGGATGCTAGTTCTCTGTCTTTAGAGACAACCCTGACAATTTATTTCTTACAGGCTGAGTCCCGTATAGTCTCACCAGTGGCCAGGATGTAGGTTATAATCCACAGCTACAAGTATCAGCTAGGCCTTCTGTCCAGTTCTACACAAACTCTTTTCCTCATCTTCCTTCAAGATACAACCAATGCAGTCCCCACATGGACCATCCAACTGGGGGAATCATAAATCTTCAGCCAAAACCACTGCTTTAACCCATAATGTTCTCCTACTTGACAAAAATGCCTTCATATTTTCTGCATCAGACTTTAATAAAACACAGATAAGCAATCAGTCTTCCACTGCATGATCTAGTACAGTGAATTACCTAATTATTCTGAGAATTTTAAGGGCACAGGGTACAGTTAACTCATTTAAAGATTTTCTAAATTTTGTATATACAATGTCACAATATATATATATATATATATATATATATATATATATATATATATATATATATATATATATATATAAAAATATAGCTACATCTTTCAATATGAAATATCAAAATGAGTTGAATTGAAAGAACTTGAGCAATCACAATAGGTGGAAATGAATCAGTGTGACTCATTGCAAAAGTGAAAACCAAAAACATTCTTTTGTAGGAGAACATGCCACATTTACCTTTCATATAAGGGCAACCCCCCTCCCCCCATATCCCCTAAGCTTAAGGATACTAACTTCCTGTATGCACAACACCCCGATTAAAGGAGAAACTCTCCAAACTAACCCACCATGGTCTTCAGCAATAACTTCCTGAATGCACAACACTGATTAAAAGGAGAAACTCTCCAAACTAACCCACCATGGTCTTCAGCAATAACTTCCTGAATGCACAACACCGATTAAAAGGAGAAACTCTCCAAACTAACCCACCATGGTCTTCAGCAATAACTTCCTGAATGCACAACACTGATTAAAAGGAGAAACTCTCCAAACTAACCCACCATGGTCTTCAGCAATAACTTCCTGAATGCACAACACCGATTAAAAGGAGAAACTCTCCAAACTAACCCACCATGGTCTTCAGCAATAACTTCCTGAATGCACAACACCGATTAAAAGGAGAAACTCTCCAAACTAACCCACCATGGTCTTCAGCAATAACTTCCTGAATGCACAGCACAGATTAAAAGGAGAAACTCTCCAAACTAACCCACCATGGTCTTCAGCAATAACTTCCTGAATGCACAACACCGATTAAAAGGAGAAACTCTCCAAACTAACCCACCATGGTCTTCAGCAATAACTTCCTGAATGCACAGCACAGATTAAAAGGAGAAACTCTCCAAACTAATCAACCATCGTCTTTAGCAATAACGTCCTGTATGTACAACACAGATTAAAAGGAGAAACTCTGCAAACTAACCCACCATGGTCTTCAGCAATAACTTCCTGTATGCACAGCACAGATTAAAAGGAGAAACTCTCCAAACTAATCAACCATCGTCTTTAGCAATAACGTCCTGTATGTACAACACAGATTAAAAGGAGAAACTCTGCAAACTAACCCACCATGGTCTTCAGCAATAACTTCCTGTATGCACAGCACAGATTAAAAGGAGAAACTCTCCAAACTAATCAACCATCGTCTTTAGCAATAACGTCCTGTATGTACAACACAGATTAAAAGGAGAAACTCTCCAAACTAACCCACCATGGTCTTCAGCAATTCTTGTTTTTGATCTACTAAGAGTGGCAAATCATTTTTGAGACACTACTCTTCAAAGAGGTAAGAAAACATGGACTAGTGATAGACAGAGAGATAGATATTGGTGTAACTCAAATGGCAGAATGCACATTTACTGGAAAGATTTTTAAGGTATAAAAAAGGGAGAATGCACAAATGAGTGAGTGCTGATTTAAGTGAACTGCATATGGTTGAATTTAGTTTTATATACTGTAGGTAAGCAGAAGTGAGCAGGAAAATGAATGTTTAAATGAAAAAGTGGTGATGTGAAGCTGTCCAAGGCTGTTGCAGCACTTGTTATGAATATGCAAGTGTTCATGGGATACTGTTGTAGTATGGCTTAGGTAAAGGGACAGGGGTGAGTGCTATTCATGTTTTGTGTTGTCTGTTTGCTGTGTTGTAGCATGTGTAGGGTTAGGAATAGGATTAGGGTTATGGTTAGCGTCAGCACACATGAGTAAGATGGCGGAGGGAGGCAAAGCCCCACTTCCTGCCTTACTCACGTGTACTAACTGTAACTGTAATTAGAATTAAACTAAATCACCCTTTTCATCTTGTCTTCTCATAAAGCAAACATTGGAAAATGGATCACAGAAAACAAAGGCAATTTGCTATAACAATGAGAGGATTGAGGGTTCTTGTCTATGAGAAAAGATTAAAAATCCTGAACATAAACCCTTATACCCCTTGCAGCAGGATTCTTTATTTTTATTTTATTTATTTATTTTACATTTGTTGACCGGGCTAGTCTAACTGGATACATGTCCATTTTCAGTAGAGGCCCGGGGAGAAAAGCTCCAAGACACTTACATAAAGACAATATAGAAAGTTACAATAGTCAAAGTATATAACAGCTATTGTTAGCAAAATACAATACTCATAGTGAGCATAACACAAGACAGTATAAGCTAATGTGCAAGAGATGTTGCTATATGCATATATACATATTTTAAATTGCAATAACATGGTCTTTGGTTGATTAAGGATAAGTCAATAAAGATGAAGAGTATTGAAACTAGTGTATAGAGAGAAAGTTAGTCAGGGTTAGTACAGGGGCATAACCAATGTGTACTGAGAAATAGTTTTAGATTCTGTTTAAAAGGTGTCAATGAAAACAGAGATATAAGTTCAGTGTGAAGAAGATTCCAGTGCTTACCAACAGTATTACAGAACAGAGAGTCTCCTGCTAAGTTGTTGGATCTGCTGGTGTTGATAAGGAGTTTGTTTGAGGAGCATAAATGTTTAAGATTGTTATATGGGGTAATGAGGCAACAGAGTATTGGAGTGTTGTTACGTTGATACAGGGTCCTATGGGCTATAACAAGCTGGTGAAATCGCAGCTGGTTTTGAAACTCTAGCCAGCCTAGTTGCTTAAGATTAAGACAGTGATAAGTTCTAAAAGGAGAGCCAGTGGCAAATCTAGCAATATTATTATAGGAGATTGTCAGTTTGTTGAGGTTGTTTTTAGAAAGATTAGTGAATATAGGTGAAGCATAGAGTAGGGTGGAGATTAGGTGAGTTCTGGCTATGGTGGTCCTGGCTACTGGTGTAAGAAAGGGTTTGATTCTATAGAGGGACCCCAATTTCTTGTTGACTGTTTTGATAGTACTGTTTATATGAGTATCAAAGATAAGGTTGTTATCTATTGTTATTCCTAAAAGTTTAGTGGTTGAGTTGGGAGATATGATAGTGCCATTATTAGATACTAGTGTGAAATTTATTGGTGTGGATTTTTGGGTTGGTGTGAAAAGTAAAAATTTAGTTTTTTTTAGGATTTAGGAGAAGGCAACGGTATAAAAACCATTGTTCTACTGTATTAAATGCTTTTTGGGTAAGGGACTGTAGTTCAGTTGGAGACATGGCTGAACAAATTATTGTGGAGTTGTCTGCATATTGAATACAGATGGCTTCAGGAATTGCTGAGTGAAGGTCATTAATAAAAATGAAGAATAGGAGTTGGCCTAATATAGAGCCATGTGGAACACCTAGGGAAATAGAGAGGTGAGTAGATAGGTTGTTTTCCCATAGCACAGCCTGTTGTCTATTGTCTAAGTAAGATTTAAACCAATTTATGGTTAGAGGTTCAAGTGAGAGGGATTTCAGTATATTTAAAAGGAGCTGGTGATTAACCATGTCAAAAGCTTTAGATAAATCAATAAAGACTGCAGAGGAGAGAATTTTGTTGTTACGTTTTTGTTGATGAAGTCTGTGAAGGATAGTAGGGCAGTGATAGTACTGTGGAAAGGTCTAAATCCGTGTTGACAATTGGCTAGTAAGTTGTTTTGGAGTAGGTGGTTAAGTAGTTGCTTATGGATGCATTTCTCCATAATTTTTGCTAGGGGGGATAGAAGAGCAACAGGACGATAATTAGAAAAGTCAGTAGAATTCCCACCTTTATGTAGAGGGATGATGTGAGAAATTTTCCAGATAGATGGGATAGTTCCTTCACTTATAGTTCTGTTAACCAGAATGGAAATGGGATAGGCTATGGCTTTAGCTCCTTTGTGCAGATATTCTGCAGGAAGTTTGTCAGCTGAGGGGGTAGTAGATTTTAGTTTCTGATGAAGGGAGCAAATAAAGGAAGTTGGAACTGGTTTTAACTGAAATGATGGAGGTGGGCTTGTAATAGATGTAGGCAGATTTGAGGTATTTGGAGATAGTTGACTAGCAAGAGTTTGGATGGCATCTGTGAAGAAAGAATTGAAGGCATTAGCTGTTTGTGTGGGATTATCAGGGTTAGAGCTTTGTGGGTTAGGTGTGATAGACTGACCTGGGTATAGTAGTTTGTTAATGCTAGTCCAGAACTTTTGTGGCTTCTTATTGTATGTTTGTTGTAGTTGGAAATAGAAGTTCTTTTTGTCTAAGAGGATGTCTGTTTTAGTACTATTTCTAAGTTGTCTAAAGGTTTGGTGGTCAGTGGGATTTTTAGTAGTACGCCATTTTGCCCAGGATTTGTTTCTAAGAAGGATTTTTTGTCTAGTAGTATTTGAGAGCCAAAGGGCAGGTTTAGCTTTATTTCTAACAGAGCGAGTTGGTGTGTGATGGTTGAGGATGGTTAAGAATGTAGAATTAAAATATTCCACTGCTTCATTTAGTGGGAGAGATTTTAGAGGTGACCAGTTACATTGCTTGAGTTCAGCTTGGAAGAGTTCTGGGTTAAAATGCTTTTTGGTGCGTATTATCCTGAAATTGTTTGGGTAAATTAGGTTGGTTTTGTGTCTGATAATAAAAGTTAGTGAATGGTCACTTAGATCATCTGGGAGGGTTCCTACTTGGTATGTTTGGTGAGGAGTATTAGTAAGAATCCAGTCTAAGATACTTTCCTTGTTATTGGGTTTATTAATTCTGGTTGGGGAGTTAATAGTTTGTGAGAAGCCATATAGGTTAATATGGGTGGTCGGGTGTGCCATACTGCAGGACTTCCAGTCGATGTTAAAGTCTCCAAGGACTATGGTTTCTTATGGGAGATTAATAGAAAGCCAGTTCAGGAGATTTTCAAGGATTGAAATTTTATTTCCTGGGGGAAGGTAGATGCAAATGATGTATACAGATTTACAGGAGTTGATCTGAAGTTTAGAAATGAGGATTTCAGCATTATTGTCAGAGGGTGGTCTAAGGTTTGTAGTGGTAACTTGTAGGTCTGATTTATAAAGGATTGCTACCCCACCTCCCTTCTTGGTTGTCCAGTCTAGTCTAAGGATATTATAACCAGGTGGGGTGACTTTATTGTCTTTAATTGTGGGTTTTAGCCATGTTTCAGATAGACATAGTATGTCAAATAGGTCAACATGTAGGAGGGCATGGAGGTGGGCAATTTTATTGTTAATGCTACGTATGTTGAGATGTGCTATATAGAGTGAGTTGGAGGGCTTAGTAGGAGCTTGGGTACTGGAGTTATTAGGGTTGCACTCTTTAGTGTCAAGGATATTGTTTGGGCCTGGGTTAGGATGAATGTCCCCATCTAATAAGGAGTGGAGGTGTATTCTATTTATAGGGTAATGAAAGTTGCAATAATAGTCCAGTGATTTTTTAATATTTAGCTTGATATATTTAATGTGAGATAGTCTATGATATTTACCTTGTAGGTAGAAGGGTTTGACTGTTATGTGTATGTAGTTTTGAGAGATGGCTAGTATTGGTGTAGAAGTGTATTTGGTGGAGAAGAGAAGGGAGGGGTATAATGGTTGTTCATAGGAGGTTAGCAGATAGGCAATAGTTAGAGTAGGAAAGAGTGAGAACAAGAGTGATAGTTTTATTAGGTATGGGATGGGTAATTTAGCCATTATATTAGTTTTTGGGGTGAAAACTTAAGAGAGTAAGTATGTAAGAACAGGTAAGGAGATATGAGAAAAGGTGTGGTGTTGTAACAAGTTGGGGTAGGAGATCAGGTAATAACAGGTGAGGTGCTGAGACAAGGAGGGGTGGGAGTGTTAATAAGTTGAAGTGTTAGATTGAAGCAGAATGTGATGGGGTGTGGCTACAGAGAAATAAATGTAGGAGTACTGGGTGTGGGTGGGAATTGGGGGCAGGGTAGGGGAGCGGATTGAGCCCACAGGGAGAATGGAGCGGGTAGAGACATGTGAGTGTAGTAGGAGAACAATCAGTGGAATGCTGACTGATAAGGTAAGTTGAGTAAGGTAGTTGAAGAGAGAAAAATTAAGTAGAGAAGAAGGTTTCCAAGGCAAATATTGGGAGAGTACAGTATAGCAAGAGGTGTAATTTTGATTTATAAAGCTAATATGGGTGGTTTCACACTTGAATGTGAAAAATTAATTGTTAAGAAAGCGAAACGGACAGACACCTCAATGTAACAAATTATAAAGCAGTATTGTGTCTGTGGAAGTGTTGTGGGTAACTGAAATAAAGCCTTAGCATCATCATATATGTTCTGTCAGACATTTTAAGCTTCTTTTAGATAAGTATACACAGTATAACAACTCTGAGGTATAGTGCAACTAATGCAAACATTCAGGGATATTTCTCCAGTTAATGAGTGAATGAAAGTCATTTCTTTTCATACCGAGTCTGAAAGAGACTGATTACCACAGCAAATGAGCAATACCCATTCTTTTTATTTCAGATAACGACACAATCACTTCTGAAGTGAATGTCCATGTTTTCCCATGAAGCACAGTTACTCAAACTCCAACAGTAACAGCTGCTGTTTCAGGACACATAAGACATTCTGCAATGATGATACACATTTCTATCCCTCCCCGTATGATACATTCATTGATTGAACAGTCCTATTCACATAACCAGGTTAATAATAGAGATCTTAAATGAAGTTTTTTATTGCTTACCAGGGGAATTAGTTGTGCAGCAAATTATATCATGTGACCGACTATGCAAGCCATATCTGTGCAGTCTGGCTGTAACACAGTAGTTGGTACTGGGTGCCAGATTACTGAAACTGTAGAATGTTTCTTTCAGTTTTGTGTCATATTTCACGAATACATCTTCCTAGAAAAGAAGAGGAAATTGTAGTGAGGGTCACTATAACTGCACAATTCCTATAAAACTTGAAGGACATAAAGTCCCTGAATGCTTTTTGTGTACTTCATTTTGTTAGCTACTACCTATAGATACATACTGTCTGTAGATGAAGGTCTTTTCATATAGGCAGGCAGCTATGTAGAGAGATGTGCCTATAAAGCTGCCATCCAGTACATATGCAAACAGGAACACATAGACAAATATTTGTACAAACACAAGGAGAGTCTAATGGAGATGGCAGAAAAAACAGAATAAATAGTAAGCAGTTATGCAATCTATAACACTGTATTACACCTTCCTTAAGATGCAAATATTATAACTGAATTATGTAAATCTTAGAACAATTCTACATTATCATGGAATCCAGAAATGACAAAATACTACCAAACCACTGTGCTGAGTGGCTACATGCAGTGTATACCCTGATGTGGGGGCTTTTTCACTATATTGCCAATCTCAACATATATTACCTGGAACACTGAACAATGTCCGACAAAATTAAAAACTGGTAAAACATTCTTTCCTTTTTTCTCTTAGGTGTGTAACCTCAGTGATTTCATTAATCACGCAACACATTCAATAAAGTGACATCTGATGTACTGAGATATCAATAACATGAGAACTTGAATAAATAAACACTAAAAGTGTCATCAAGACAGCATAAAAACTGCAGCGTTCTGCTCATACAGAGCTACAGAACGAATAACTGCCATTTCATTTAAAGGGAAGGAATGGCACAAGACAGTTTCACAAACAGATTCATACGTAAACCTGTCTTATTCCAACAGTTCCACTCGGTCTTATATCAGAAGTAGTTCACAAATACCAATTTGTATTACCAGAAAAAAATATTCTTTGGAAATAAAACATATAATGCCCAATACAGACTGGAGATGGATGGATGTATCTGCTTTTCTTATGGATAGAGCTATGGGTAACATCATTTATAAAAGGAGATGCCGAGCCCTTACACCAGCTCTTGGTATGTCCCTGCTTTGGGAACGTTCAGGTCTGCTCTGGAGAATGGTAAGGCTGCAAGACAAAACTTTCCTGGAGGTTGGACATGTTACAACCATGCTCTAACTTCATAAAGGAGAACGAATGGACGACACACTGACCACAGTAATATCTTCACACTTATACACTGTGGTAATGACTCACCCCAGAAAGTACATGTTACAACCACGCTCTAACTTCATAAAGGAGAACGAATGGACGACACACTGACCACAGTAATATCTTCACACTTATACACTGTGGTAACGACTCACCCCAGAAAGTAACCTTTCTGAAAATGTTAATACAATTTCTGGGGACATATGCCTTTATTAACTCCCGTAGAAATAAGAAATAAATTTTGCCAGAATTAAGAACTAAAAAATAATGAGTTGTGGATTAAAGTTTTTGCACGGCATGGTTAGAGAAACATGCATATGAAGGACCACTGCAGTCAATGCATTTTCATTACAGCAGTGCTGTTTATTGCCTTGACATATGGTGTGTACCACATTTCAGAAGTACAGCTGTGTGATCTGAATGACACTTTATATTAGCAACACTTCTGTCATGCAGCTTAAAATTGCCTAAGTGCTTGAAATCCTTTCCCAGTTGTGTAAAATGCCATTTAATTATTTTCCTTATTTACTTGGTTGATGCAAAGGGTTGTGTGTCTTTCATTTCTGGCCATTAAGTTTAGTTTTAATACCAGGGTGCGGGTCAGGTAAGTGTGCGATTGTGTGGACATGAGGGTTAGGGTGGGGTAGGTGAGTTAGGGTTAGGGAGCGGGTGAGAGGACTGTGTAATAGTGACGGACCTTAGGGTTAGCGTTAGGGTTTGGGTTAAGGTAAGTTGATAGTTAGTGGTGTATGTATAGTTTAGTGTAGGGTTAGGTGTAAGAGTTTAGGTGAATGTGTTTTGATTGCTGTTTGTTTGGTGTGCTTGTGTTGTGTGTATGTGTTTTGGAACAGCAAATGATTTCCCTAGGAAAAAATTTGCTGTTTTGTATGTTCGATGTTTTAAATTTTTGATTAATAGGGTTCGATATTAGAACACTCGAAATTTTGCAAGTTCGGTGTTCTGATATAGACCCAGAAATTTAGCAAGAAAAAAATAGAACATAAATATTCATGCAAATGCAAATAGAAGCCGCAAATAGAATTTCAAATTACAAGGTTCTTAACATAGTGTCTTCAAAGCAAGAAAAATCAAACATTTTACCATGCAAATCTCATTTAAATTAGAAGATTCAAATACAAGGTGTTTGTAAAGTAGGCAACAATTACAACAGTTTTAACATACAATTTTTTTTTTTTTACAAGTTATGTTTTGAGTATAAGAAGGTTTATACAGACAGGAGGTCTAGAGCAATATGAACAAGGGAGTTGGAAACTTGGTGGGTTGAGATGATTAGCCTGGGTGGGAACAGGACAAAGTCTATGTTTTAAGAAATATTCCTTAAGGATAAGCTTAAATGTATGTGTATCATTACTAGACAGAATATGTTGTGGAAGAGAATGCCATTGTTTGGCGATAATGTGGGAGTACAAGGAGATGCCGTGTGAGTGTTGTGCTTTGCTAACCTTAAACGGTATTTTGTCAGCAGACCTAAGGGAAGTTAGATTGCAGTAGGGTCAACAAGATGTGATAGTGATGGGCAGTTGTCAGCTTTGTATATGACTGTGTGTGCAGCTAGCAAGTGATTCAGGCTAAGTAACTGAGGGAGCTCTAACTAGTTTATCTGGAGAAGAGCAGTACAGTGATAAGATGTATTGGATTGATTGGTAGCAAATTCTGCAATTTTGTTATAGCAAAATTCAAGTCTATTTAGGTCAGATTTCCAAAGATTGGAACATATTTGAGCAAAATATGAGAGCAATATAGAAGGGATGATAATAGATGGGTTCTGGCTGCTGTGAGTCTAGCCTGGTCAGTGAGGTATACTTTGGCCCTGTATAGAGCCTAGCTTGACATGCACCTTTTTAATAGTTAGTGCCAGGTGTTTGTCAAACTTCAGTCCACTATCAATTGTGACACCGAGAGGTTTAGTACATTTAATGGGCTGTATTGTAGTGCCACTGGAGGAGAAAATATAGATAGGGGCTAAATTACTGGCTGTCAGGGTATGCTGGAAAACCATGAATTTGTTTTTTGGGGGGTTTAGAATAAGTTGCTGGGCTGTGAGGAAATTTTTGATTTTTGTAACGCTGCTTGGGTTTTTCCTTGGAGCTCTGTGATTGTGGGGGCAGAGCAGATTATGGAAGCATCACCAGTGTATTGTACAATTACTGCTGAGTTTGCTGCAGTATTAAGATCATTAGCAAAAATTGTGAATAGAAGTGGCCCCAGGATTGAACCTTGTGGGACTCCAACAGTTATAGGGAGATGGGGGGGGGGAGTTTGCTGTTTCATAAAGTGGCTTGTTTCCTGTCAGACAGGTAGCTATGGAACCACTTTAGGGCTACTGGGCTGGAATGATAGGAAGCTAGTTTGTTAAGATGTAGTTGATATGATACATTGTCAAATGCTTTTCGCATGTCTAGGAAGGTAGCAGAGACTAGATGTTTCTTGTTTTTATGCTGATTTATAGTATCAGTAAATATATGCACACCTCATCACTAAGGGCTTTTCATCCAGAAAAAAGGAGGTCATTGTCCCACTGTACTCATCCCTCATTAGACCCATTATAGAATATAACGTCTCATTTGGTATGTACCTCTCAAGACATCTGCAACAACTGGAAAAGCAGCAGAAATACCTCATTAAAAGAATCACAGGCCTAAAGCAGATGCTGTATGCTGACCATCTAAGAAAACTCCACCTATACTCTGTCGCATATTGTCTACTCAGAGGCGATCTCTGCTTAACATACAAGGCCATGTCAGACTCAGAGCTGTTGGACATGCTACACTTAAAGAAATCCCAAGCCCTCAGAGGCACACGCTCCAGGGATCTGAATCTTGTCATCATAATGAACAAAACATGCTGGAGGGATGAGTTCCTAATCCATAGACTCCCCAGACTCTGGAAGAGACTGCCCATACATGTCAAGCAGAGTGCCTCTTTGGCCTTCTTTAAAAGGAACCTTGATGACTGGATGGGAAATAGGAAATTCACCTAGGAAATTCACCCCGGGGATCACGTCAATCGGTCTGCTAGACAGGGGTCTAGGGAAGTAAATACTGTGGGAAGAAAGAACCAAGGGATTGTTATAGCTAGGCCTGTATAAGCCTTAGGGCCGATAGCCTAGTACCAACCTATGAACCTATTAAGGCTGTGCTAGGCCTAGGCCAGAAACCATGCTGTGTATTGGATAATAGATTGCTTGATAGAAAATTGTCTAGGACTTGTTTGTGTAGACATTTTTCTAAGATTTTGGCAAGTGTAGACAGTATGGCTATGGGTCTGTAGTTAGTTATGTCTGTAGAGGGACCACCTTTATGTAATGGAATTAAGTGTGATATTTTCCAGAGGAGCGGTACATATTGTTCAGAGATAGAGCAGTTGATGAGGATGGATATTGGGTAAGCGATGGAAGCAGCAGCTAGTTGTAGAAAGTCACCAGGTAGCTGATCTGCAGCTAATGTGCAAGGTCTTACTTTGGAGAGTAGTGTTGTTACAATCTGCAGCTAATGTGCCAGGTCTTACTTTGGAGAGTAGTGTTGTTACAATCTGCAGCTAATGTGCAAGGTCTTACTTTGGAGAGTAGTGTTGTTACAATCTGCAGCTAATGTGCCAGGTCTTACTTTGGAGAGTAGTGTTGTTACATAGCCAGTAGCTGATCTGCAGCTAATGTGCAAGGTCTTACTTTGGAGAGTAGTATTGTTACATAGCCAGTAGCTGATCTGCAGCTAATGTGCAAGGTCTTACTTTGGAGAGTAGTATTGTTACATAGCCAGTAGCTGATCTGCAGCTAATGTGCAAGGTCTTACTTTGGAGAGTAGTATTTTTACATAGCCAGTAGCTGATCTGCAGCTAATGTGCAAGGTCTTACTTTGGAGAGTAGTGTTGTTACATAGCCAGTAGCTGATCTGCAGCTAATGTGCAAGGTCTTACTTTGGAGAGTAGTGTTGTTACATTGTTACTTGTTACAATCTGCAGCTAATGTGCAAGGTCTTACTTTGGAGAGTAGTATTGTTACATTGTTACATAGCTAGTTTGAATTGATTTGAGATGGAGAAGGGTAACCTTATTAATGAAAGTTTCTGGTATGGTCAGAGGAGTATTGGGGGGGTTTATTGAGTAGCGAGGTTAAAGATGTGATAAAGTGGGAGTGAAATTGTTCTGCTGTACAGACATTTTGGATGGTTAGTGTTGGGGCAGGGGTAGTAGGTTTTCCTGGGGAAAGGAGGAGACTAATTGTTTGCCCGAATCTTTTAGGGTTGTTCTGGTATTTTAGCTGATTGGCTTGGAAGTAGGCTTTTTTGTCTTGTTTAATTTGTTTTTTTTGCTTGGTTTCTTAGTTGCTGATAGGCGCAGAGATCCTCCTTATGTTGACTATTTTTGCAGAGAGACCAGGCTCTTTCTCTCTCTTTTAGTAAGTAAAGTGTGTCTTTTGATAGCCAAGGAAGTTGCTTGGCTGTGGTGCGAATTTTTCTAGTTGGAGCTAATTCATTAAGTATTTGTAGGAAAGAGCTATTGAAATATGGAACTGCATTATCAAGTGGAAGATATTTCAGAGGTGTCCAATCGTGTTGTAGGAGCCTTGAGTTAAATCACGAACCAAAAGAAACAAAAGCACATTAAAGTCCGATCCAAACAGGAAAAAACGGCCACACTATAAAGCACGAGGTTGCTCTCTTTATTAAACCACACTACCACGCAAACTGTAAACTGCGTTTTCATCTTCAGTGTACAGAGACTTCTTCAGATGTGAAAACAAAGACAAGCAAAGCAATCTTCCTTAAATACTCCCCCTGTTAAAATCATCCAATAAGAATTTTAATCCAATTAATCAAAACATTTTTTTTAAATCTACTAATACAAAAATTGCCTTGAGTTAAATGTTGTTGGTGAGAATTGTTTTTTGTTGTGAATGAAATGAAATGAGATGTTATGGGATTTTTGTACATTTTTCTGAAATCAGGAAGGTAGGCAAATTATCGCTTAATGTGTCTGGGAGACACCCAGCATCATAAGTAGTATTAGATTTATTAATCAAGGTCCAGTCAAGGATGGATTGTCTTTTATTGTGCTTGTCAATGTGTCTGGGATGGTTGATTACTTGACTGAAGTTAAATAGGTTAACAAAATTAGTTGGGGGGTTGGTGGAGCAGGTGTACCAGCCGAGGTTAAAGTCTCCAATTATTATTGTTTCATGACTAAAATTTGTAGTGGCCCATTCAAGTATTTTTTTCAATATGCTGGTGGTTATTTGCAGGGGGGAGATAGATTGTTATAAGGATAATTGACTTACGGTGATTTAAGTCTAGACATGTTACTGATATTTCTAAGTTAGGGATGTCAGGTGGGGAAGAGTTGAGTTGTATTGATTTTCTTTAAAGAATATGGCAATGCCGCCTCCACCTTTAGTTACTCTATCAGATTTAAGGATGCTATATCCACTAGGTAGGAGTTCTTCATATTTAATATGAGGCTTAAGCCAAGTCTCAGCAATGACAAATATGTCAGGGGAATAGAGGGCTACAGTAGCAATAAACTCATGAATTTTATTAATTAGGCTTTTCAGGTTGGTATTAATGATGAGAAGGTCAGAGTTTCCGGCTTTCATATGAATGAGACAGGACTGGAGGTATTTGGGTTATCTGTGCTAAAGGTTGGCTGAGGGGAGATGTAGAAGGCTTGGAGAGTGTTGGGCCTGGATTAGGATGGATGTCACACTGATGTTTGATATGGGTAAGACAGTGGAGGGTAAGACATTTTAATTTAGAGTATAACTTGTGATATGTAAATAGGGTAGAAACAGAGGTGCGTGTTTGAAAATATCTAATAGAGAAGATGAGAGTTGGGGAGCTTTTAAAGAGGTATGGGGAAATGTAAATAGTTGGCTTGCCCTGATGGGAATTATAATAGAAAGGTAAAGTTAGAGAGTTGCGCCTTGGGAGAAGGATATATTGTGTGGAGGTAGTATAAAGGGAGAGCAGTAGCAGGGGAATCAGGATGAGGAGACGAGTAGTGGATTTTGTGTATAAGCTTGTAAAGAGTGTAGACATAGCTAAGGATGTGAGTATGATTAAACAGTGGATAACAGTAGATTTGTATCATAGGTAAGTTAGTAAAAAAAGACCTAGATGGTGGTTGGATACAAGTAAGTAGAGGGGTAAATAGTAGGAAAGGATATTACAATAGTGTTGTAAGGAGGGATATTAAGAAAAGAGCAGAGTTGTAGAATGAGTAAAGTGTGTAAATATGTATTATATATAGATAGATATACATACATATCCATAGATACATAATATATATTTACAGACAGATACATATATATATATATATATATATATATATATATATATATATATATATACACCAACACACACACACACACACACACACATACATATATATAGTTAGATAGATAGATAGACAGATATAGATATATAC
>NC_056749.1:56017048-56028388 GCF_019279795.1 Protopterus annectens
GTTGAGTGCTGGGCCACTGGATTCTACATCTTGTATTTGACACTGTGGATTATAACAGCATTTTTTTTTGTTTTTCTGGACTGAAGTGAGTTATAAAAACTAACAACATGTAGGCATGGTGACTGGTCGTAATTTGCGTGCATTTATTGTGAACTTATCAGTGGATAAGGAGGATACCTCATGCTTTGGGAACTGTAATGTGAATAATTAGGCGTGCCAGATGAATGACATAGTTACAGAGGCAAGGTGAGTCTCTGAAATAGAGCAGGGCTTATTTGAATTGACTTTGTTTACAAAAACATATCGTTCAACGATGTGGCATATTAAACTACTAAAGGCCTACATGGGAGCTGGGATAGTGCCTCGAGGCCTGAGGATCTACGTGGAACCCGGGTAGAAAAGGATAACAGTGACGTTTTATCTAAATGGCGCATCTAAACTGTTTATTGTACTTTTAGTTCAGTTTCATCATGAATCTTTGTTACAAATGAATGAAAAACTGAATGCTTGTTTACAGGTTGTGCAGAAATTTGAATCGCAGGTGGAATATAAAGGCCTGTATGATAAATATCTGGAAGAAGTAGGTTTGTTTGAAAGTGAAATTAAAGCACGTAAAATTAAAAAGTTTAATATGGATGTTTGTGACTGTAAAATGAATGTTGCTTTTTCTTGGAAACATGATAAAAGAACTGTTAGGTTTATAGAGACTATGTTTAAGCATTTTGGTAAAACTCTTACTGAGAGAGAGGAAAAAGTATTAACATCTTTGAAAAATAATCACAAACTCTGGACCCCACACAGTTTGGGTTTGTAAAAGGCAGACCATGTCTCCTAAACCTGACACACTTCTTTGAAGCAGTCACCAAAGCCATAGATGAGGGTAAGGTGGTTCACACAGCCTATCTAGATCCCGCCAAGGCTTTCAACACCATCCCCCTACTCTGGAATTATAGATAAATTCACTAAACTAGGTATAAATCCCTATGTCACAAGATGGGTGGCCAACTGGCTCACTGACAGAACCCACACTGTGAAAGTAGCACACTCCAAATCGGACTTCAGACCAGTGACAAGTGGAGTACCACAGGGTTCAGTCCTGGATCCTCTCCTGTTTGGTATCTACTTCCCTGAAGTACAGGCTAACACAGAAGGTCTTTGGCTAACTAAATTTGCAGATGACTGCAAACTAGGAGCCATAATTGAAACTCCTAACGATGTGGACATCCTACAAAAGGGCCTCACTGAGACAGATGCCTGGTGTCAAAGACATGGTCTCAAGCTCAGTGCCAAAAAGTGCATTGTCATCCCCTTTGGTAAAAATTCGGTACCCATGAACTACCACATAGGTGGTAGTCCCCTTAACACCGAAAGTGTGATAAGAGACCTTGGGACACAGGTGGACAGTAGTCTCTCCTTTGATAATCACATCGACACAGTGGTCAGAAAATCCTTCTACGTGGCACGCCTCATCACAAAAGGTTTCTCATCCAGAAAAAAAGAGGTCATTGTTCCCCTCTACTCATCACTCATTAGACCCATTATAGAGTACAACGCCCCTTTTGGTATGTACCACACAAGACATCTACAACAACTGGAAAGGCCGCAAAAATACCTGACAAAGAGGAGTACTGGCCTCAAACAGATGCCTTACGCAGACCGTCTCAAAAAACTCCAGCTTTACTCCGTCGCATATCACCTACTCAGAGGCGATCTCTGCCTAATATACAAAGCTATGTCAAACCCAGAGCTGTTGGACATGCTCCACTTAAAGAAATCCCAATCCCTCCGAGCTACACACTCTAGGGACCTAAACTTTGTCACCACAATAAACAGAACATGCTGGAGGGATAGATTCCTGTCCCAGAGACTTCCCATACTCTGGAACAGACTACCTTGTCTACGTCAAACAGAGCTCCTCATTAGCACTCTTCAAGAAAAATCTTGATGATTGGATGGGTAATATGAAATTCACCCTGGGGATCACTTCTGTGGTTCTGCTTGACAGGAGCACAGGAAAATAATTTTCTTGGGTGGTGAAAGCCAGGGTACCTTTTTGGCTAGGCTTGTACAGGCCCTAGGGCCAATAGCCTAGTACCTACCTATGAACCTATGTGATAGTCTTAAAAGCAGATAAAGGGGGAGCTACAGTTATATGGGAGACTTCAGCATATACTAGTGAGTTATTAAGACAACTAGAAGATGTTAAGTTGTATCATCAATTAACACATGGCCCTACTTTAGAATTTAAAGTGAAGATAGATTCTATATTAATGCAGTTTAAAGAAATGGCTATATTAATGAATATTTGCTGAAAGAACTTACTGTGGATGATCCAACATCCCAGTTATTTTATATACTCTCCAAAATTCACAAGACCATAGCTTCCCCGCCAGGTAGACCTATAGTATCTGGAAAAGACTCGTTGACTGAACCTTTATCTATGTATCTTGAGTATCAATTAAAACCTTTGATGAGGTTGGTTAGAGCTAGAATAAAAGGTACAAATGAGTTTCTGAGACTAATGAGGGATATGCAATTGACTAGTGAGACTTATTTGTGTACACTCAATGTACAATCTTTGTATACCAGTATACCACACGTTGGGGGTAACCAGTATACCACACTTTGGGGGTAACCAGTACACCACACGTTGGGGGTATTGAAGCAGTGAGATATTGGCTAATTCAGTATGGTGCATATAGTGAAGAACACATTGACTTTCTTATAACTTTGATTCACTTGGTTCTGGAACACAATGTTTTCTATTTTGAGAACAAGTGTTTTTTACAGGTCAGTGGTACAGCGATGGAGACCATGTTCACCCCCATCTATGCTGATCTTTTTATGGGTTATTTCGAATGTAGTTTGATTTATGGAGAAAGTAACCCTTTTTCTGGTCAGTTAACTATGTGGAGATGTTACCTTGATGATTGTTGGGGTACTTGGTGTGGGACAATTGAGCAATGGAAACATTTTGTATCCTATCTTAATAGTAATGAGTATGGTATCAGATTTACAGATAGGATTGAGTTGTTCACTATTGATTTTTTGGATGTTAGTGTAATGAAAGTTCTTGATGGCACTATTATTTTGAGCCTATATAGGAAACCTTTTCTAAAAAATGCACCTTTGGAAGCTACTAGCTGTCATCCTAAACATATGGTTGAAAATATACTGAGACCTCAATTCTAGAGATTAAGAAGGATTTGTAGCAGTGATTTGTGTCTTTTGGCTTTTCCCGGTTAGGGGTCCCCACAGCGGAACTCCGGTCCACTAATGATTGGCAGTTGATTTTTACGCACCGGCTTGCCAGGCCTGACGCACAACCTTCAATGAAGGTACACCCATTCATGCTTGTCTCCACACAGAAGAAGCTCTAGCTGAGAATCGAACCGGACACTGTCTTACTGAGAGGTGACAATGCTACCGCAGCACCACCACCGCGGGTGATTTGTAGCAGTGATATAGAATTTAAAAAGGAGGCAGCAAAAATATCTAAAAGATTCATAAAGAGGGGTTATAATGAAAGAAAAATGAAAGATACTAATGAAGTGGCTATGTATTTTAATAGAGAAGATCGGTTAGCAGATAGTAGGCCAGAAGTTAAAAGACATGATTCTGGAATTAGATCGACTACAACTTTCGGTACCAACACTTTTAAATTTAAAAATATAGTGAACAAACATTGGGACATCTTAAAAGATGATGGTTTCTTTGGCCAGATTTTGGATGACCACTGCTCTTTTAGTTACCGTAGAGGGAAAAACATAGGTAAAATGTTAGCATGGTATAAGAATATTAATCTAGAAGAGGTTAAGTTGAAAGATAGTTCACCTAAATGTAGCTATAGCTGTGGTCATTGCATATATTGCAAAAGGGTTTCTATCACCAAGTCCTTCACATCTATTAATACCTCCATGGTCTTTGAAATTCGAACTTTAGTAACATGTAGTACTAACTGGGTGGTCTATATGGCCATATGTCAGTGCGGTGCGTTTTATATAGGCCAAACATCTAGATCTTTTAAAACCAGAATAGCTGTATACCTTAGCGATATTAATTGTAAAAGACAGAGGAGTGCATTGTTTAAGCATGTTTTGGTTCATCAATCTGCTCATTTTGTTTTTTTAGGGACAGATGGAGTTCTAGGTAGGGGCATGAGTGAGAGTAGAAAGCACATTTTGTTAGATAAGAAGGAGAGATTATGGATTACTAACTTAGGGGCTTTATATAAGCCAGGGCTTAATGAACATTGGTGATATGGATATACAGTATTTGTGAACAATGTGTTTATTATAATATGTTTATAAATATTTCTTTTCTGTAGTTATATGTTTATGTATTCCATTTAATCCTGGTATAAAATGCGTGTTCTTTGTGAATTCATATTACTTAATATGGTATTGTAGCTTTAAGCCATTGATATTAAAAGAAGAGTTTAGTGTGATGGAGAATGTACTACACTGAGGACGCCAGGGGGTGAAAGTGGTTTGTGTTTTTTGATGCTGCTTTCACCACTATTCATTTGAACTTGGTATTATAGAAGATAAAGTCTTCTTTTGCTATTTGGTTGGCCTTTGTATTTTTTCCATTGTAACGTTTATAGTGCTGGACTTACATTTGGGTTTGCTATATATATATATATATATATATATATATATATATATATATATATATATATATATATATATACGGGTCTACCTGATAACACCGACACACCAAAAGGCCAACAACAAAATAACCGACACGACAAAACTGAAAGAAAATGAAAGTCCAACAACACAAAACTTCACATGCCCGACAAATCACAATCCTGACAATCAACAAAACAAATACCTTTCCCGAAAAACACACACACAACACAAGCACACCAAAAACCTTACAAACCTACACTAAACCTTACATACACAACTATCTATGCACTAACCTTAACCCAAACCCTAACCCTAAGGTCCGTCACTATCGCACACTTACCTTACCTTACCTACCTAACCCTAACTCATTTAATCCGCCCCTAACCCTCAAGTCCGTCACTATCGCACACTTACCTTACCTGCACCCTACCCTAACATGCGTCACTATCACACACTTACCTAACCCACACCCTAACGTCCGTCCCTATCACACACTTACCTTAACATATCAGTGTTCTCAGCATCGGGATTCTCAACTTTCGATCATCTCCATTGTCACTCGTCCAGTGTCGGTGTTCTCGTTGTCAGCATTGTAGACTTTCAGCATTTTCAGGTAGACCCATATATATATATATATATATATATATATATATATATATATATATATACACACACACATACATATCAATAGATATATAATACATATTTACATATATATATATATATATATATATATATATATATATATAGATAGATAGATAGATATAGATATATAATACATATTTACAGACATATATATATATATATATATATATATATATATATATATATATATATATACATACATATCAATAGATATATAATACATATTTACAGATATATATATATATATATATATATATATATATATATATATATATATATATATATATATTTTAATTGAACTGTTTGGTGCCTGCGAGTTTTATTTACTTTATTTATTATTTTATTGTTTTAAATAGAAGAAGTTTTATTTTTATATTATTTCCTCTTCTGGTGTACGGTTTTTGTTGTATATATACATACATATCAATAGATAAAATATATATTTATTTATTTTGCATTTGTTGACTGGGATAGTCCAACTGGATTAATGTCCATTTTCGGTGGAGGCTCTGGGAGAAAAGCTCCAAGGTAGACAGATAAGTAATAACAAAGAAGGCATATTACAGATGAGATATTTACAAATGACATAAGCAGACATGAAACAGACAATATTACAAGTTCGAGTTACCCCTGGTAACAATCAGGGGAAAATATAGCAGTAATTTGATTAATAGATTATATACATTCATGGTGAGAGTTAGCCAGGCTTGTTACAGTGGCAAAGCCAGTTTAGGGCCAGATGTTGTTTGAGTTTAGCCTTGAATTGGGATAGGGAGGAGAGCAAAGTAATGTCAGCTGGAAGGAGGTTCCATGCTTTGCCTGCAGAGTTTACAAAAAGGGAGTCACCGGCTACATTGTTCATTTTAATTGTCTTAATTTGTAGTCTGTTTGAGGATCGGAGCAGTCTTGGATTGTTGTGAGGGGTGATCATATTTTTAAGAACTGGTGTGTTATCTGGATAATAGAGGATTTTATTGGCCAGAATCAAAAGGTTATATTGGATTAGACTGGGAAGTTCTAGCCACCCAAGCTGTTTAAGGTTGATGCAATGGTGTCTTCTAAAAGGTAGGCAAGTGGCAAACCTGGCAATGTGGTTGTAACAGATTGAGGGTCTTTTAAGTACAGTTTTATTTAGATTAGAGAGAAGGAAGGATGCATATAAAAGTGTTGAAAGCAGGTGGGAGCGCGCTATGGCAACCATAGCCAGAGTGGTAAGGAAGGCTTTTATTCTATACAGTGACCCTCGTTTTTATTGATGGTTTTGATCGTTTGGTTTACATGAAGGTCAAATTTTAGGTTATTATCAATTATTACTCCTAACAGTTTTGTAGAAGTGTCGGGGGTGACTATTGTGCCATCTTTTGCATTTATGGTGAAGGTAGATGGTGTGGACCTTTGTGTTGAAGAGAATAACAGCATTTTAGTTTTTGGGGGGGTTTAGCAACAATCGACATTCGGAGAGCCAGGTTTCTGTAGTATTAAAGGTGGATTGGGTAACAGACCTTAATTCTGAGGGAGATGTGGCTGAGCAAATCAGGGTGGAATCATTAGCGTGTTGGACACAGCTGACATTCGGGATGACTGTATATAGGTTGTTTATAAAGATGGAAAACACTAGGGGTCCTAATATGGAGCCTTGTGACACTCCCAGGGTGTTAGGTAATAGGCTGGAGAGCTTGTTCTGCTGGAGGACAACCTTCTGCCTCCCACTAAGGTAGGATTTAAACCATTGAATAGCACTGGTATTTAGACAGAAAGATTGCAGGGTATGAATCAAAAGTTGGTGATCCAACATGTCAAATGCCATTGAAAGATCCAAGAAGAGGGCTGAGGATATTTGATTATTGTTACGATTATTATTAATGGTATGTAGGGCTGTGGTTGTGCTGTGGTGTGGACAGAAGCCATGTTGGGTATCAGCCATGACGTGATTCTGAATTAAGTGGTGCATGAGTTGTTCGTGTATACATAGCTATCGGTCTGTAATTGGAGAATTCAGTGGAGGAACCACCTTTATGTAGTGGGATTACATAGGATGTTTTCCAAATGGTGGGAATTTTTTCCTCTGCTATGGTATGGTTAATTAGTATAGATACTGGATAGGCTATGGCATCAGCTGATTTTTGAAGGTACTCAGCAGGGAGTTGGTCAGCTGAGAGTGTGGTGGGTTTTAATTTTTTGAGCAAGGTATGGATATGTGACATGGACACTGGTTGGAAGCTGAATGAGAGTAGGTTTATAGGGGTGGTACTATCAGAGTCAGGGGAGCTGGGAGGCAGTGGGCTAGCTAGGGCTTGAATTATCTCTGTAGAGAAATGGTTAAAACTGTCTGAGACATCCTCAGGAGATTATCAATGGTAGTGATAGGGATGGGGTAGACATTTTTCCAGGATGGAGTAGATTATTCAGACCTACCCAAAACATCTGAGGATTGTTCTTTTTTGCTTTCTGTAAATTACAGTAGTATTGTTTTTTTGTCCTGTAGAATGGATTTTTTAGTCTCATTCCTAGCTTGCCTGTATTTAACATGATTGTAGGGGGTTTTAGTGGAGTGCCATAGAGCCCAGATTTTGTTTCTGCTGGATATGTTTAGTCTAGATTCTTTAGACAGTGATGGGGCAGTTTTTGCCTTTGTTCGCTTAGAACGGGCAGGTGCATGCAAGTCAAGAGTATCAAGAAATCGATTGTTAAAATATGCAACTGCCTCTTCTAAAGGGAGGCGTTTTAACATAGACTAGTTACAGGAGTTAAGTTCCTGTTTGAATTTGACAGGGTCAAAGTTTACTTTGTTTCTGACTTTTCTGAGTAAGGATTGATGAGGAATAATAACTTTTTGCTTAACTATATAAGTAAGAAGGTGATCACTCAGATCATCAGGGAAGGTACCAGCAGTGTACAGTTGGGGGTTAGTATTTACAAGTACCCAGTCTAGTATGCTTTCTTTATGTTTGGAATTACCTAGCCTGGTTGGGGTAGTTATGATTTGAGTAAATGCATGCAGGTTGATGTGGGTGGAAGGGGATTCTGAGGAACAGGTGGCCCAGTCTATGTTAAAGTCACCAAGTAATAGGGTTTTTTGTAGGTAATGACATGAAATCCAGTGTAGGGTATCTTCAGGTGTGGCTATATTATTACCCGGGGGAATATACATACAGATAATGTTGATGCATTTACTTTTATTAATTTGCAATTTAGTGGCCAGGATTTCTAAGTTATTAATCTGAGGTGATTGATTAACATCTATGGTCAAATTCAATGCAGATTTATAGGGTATAGCTACCCCACCCCCCTTTCTGGAAGCACGGTCTGACCTGTGAATGTTATACCCAGGTGGTAACACTTCATTGTCAGTTGTGGTAGGGTTTTAACCAGATCTCAGATAGACAGAGAATATCAGGGGAGTGGACAGCCAGGAGTGCATGCTGTTTATGTACCTTGTTATTGATGCTTCTAATATTGAAATGACAGGCCAGGAGAGAGTTGGTAGGTCTACTAATTGTAGTTTTGTGGCTTTGGTGGCAGATAGAGGGGGTATATATATCAGAGGTGGATGGGCCAGGGTTGGGATGAATGTCACCACCAAGTATAAAACTAGGGCTATACTTAGTGATAAGTTTCAGGAGTTTGTTTAAAAGTTTGTAATACTGTTTGGCTGTAGAGCTTGTGTGCCTGGGGTTTGCATGCTGAAAGAGTGAGCAAGGCTTAGAGCTGGACCCATATTGTCTAGTATGGCTAAAGGTGGGCTGTTTTACATCTGGTGTGATAGTATAGCCATTTGGGTATTGATAATCAATAAGCATCTGGTTTTCATACAAGGTGATTCCATAAGTAGCCAGCAGTATGTGTATTAAATAATACTGAAACATTATGAGAGAAGGAGAGTATTTGTAAGCAAAGATGGCAAATACAAAGACAATTACAGCATACAATAGGTCCATCAGAGTTTAACTCTTGGCCTAAATTAAGTCCAAATCTTAGTTACAAATATATGGAGAGATAAGTCACAAACACTACAGTACAAAGAACAATAATAAGTCTTGTCACTACAATATACAAAAATATGTTACATTATAAAGGAGAGTTTAGCTGTGGTAACAAATGTATGTTTTACACAAAACATCAAGCAGTAAAGGGCAGTAGTAATTAAACAAGGTATTTGTCAACTGAATGACAAGACATTTGAGTTTCAAACTTCATATCTTTTAGAAAATCCATGCCAACACAAAACCTTTTACTGTAGCAACTCTCCAACTTCATAAGAGCAATATTTAAAATCTATTTTTTTTTTGGGACTTCTGTCACACTATTATTTTTGGCTTTGTTCAGATTTCCTGTGTTAAGATGTTGAGAGGTATGCACCAATCATAAGGTCAAGGCAGGAGTTGACCATCTGCAAAGCAGGACTACTGAATTGTTTACATGGGAGACAGTAAAACTTCATTTTAATGAAGGAGGGGGTGCTCAAAGTGATTTTGCAGTTTCTTGGTTGTTTTTGAATTGTGTAACAACTGGAGCATTATAATTGTGTGTTTTTGCAACTGTTAAATTATTCAGCAAGATAACAAATTCTGTGGAAACAACCAGAAAGCACGAAACACACCTAGACATGCAGTCTGCATCCTCAACCTCCATTTTTCAAACACAACAAAATAAATAAATAAACATAAATTCCTATTTATAAAAAATACTCAGCAGCAACCCCCTTAGATCCTACGTAAGTACGCTTGCAAGGTTCAGTTGACCCACAAAAAAAAAAAAAAAAAAAAAAATCCAAAAGCTGCAAGTAGCAGGCAGAGCCAATTCTGAATAAATGTGATACAAAATGAATGAAAAGCTTCACTCGGCAGTTGTAGCTCTGTCGTGCGTCGTTGAAAAGCTTCACTTGGCGGGTGTAGCTCTGTCGTGCATCATTGAAAAGCTTCACTCGGCGGGTAAAGTTCTGTCGTGCGTCGTTGAAAAGCTTCACTTGGCGGGTTGTGCATCGTTGAAAAGCTTCACTCGGTGGGTGTAGCTCTGTCGTGCGTCGTTGAAAAGCTTCACTCGGCGGGTATAGCTCTGTCATGCGTCATTGAAAAGCTTCACTTGGCGGGTGTAGCTCTGTCATGCGTCGTTGAAAAGCTTCACTCGACGAGTGTAGCTCTGTCGTACGTCATTGAAAAGCTTCACTCGGCGGGTATAGCTCTGTCGTGCATCGTTCATTCCACCTCACAGTAGTGTTTGCCAAGTTCCTTCAGAAACACAAGACACAAAAACTGATCTAGGCACCATTTTCGTAGGCTTCACATGCCCATTCAATTTATCATTTCATTTGAACTGTATTGCTTCCTTTCGGATGGAATTTTTGCCCGTCTCTACTCCCAATAGTAAACGTCTACAAAAAAGATGTACAGCCCTCCGTACACCTAAATTGCCGATTAGATTGAAAGTTGTGACTGTCGCTGTTTTACACCGACTTTGAACCGCTACTGTAAAAAGGAGGCACTTTGGACTTCAGCTCAAATTAAACCACTTGAAAAGACGTTAGATCCAAAAAATGGAGCACCAAGGCCCCACTCGCCGACCGTTGCAGCTATTCCGCCCAGTTTCAGCATTCCATAAAAAGTAAACTTTGAATAAATATATATACATACATACATATCAATAGATATATAATACATATTTACATATATATATATATATATATATATATATATATATATATGGTTTACTATCATAATTTCAAAAATAAAAAAAAAAAGTGTACTTATTAGCGAAGTGTTTCACCGAAAGTACACAATTCTGAACGTTCCTAATGTCACAAAACAGCTGTTAATGTTAAAAATGTCACTAACGACACTTAACAGCAATCCTACCCTTCCCTTAACTCCCTAACTAGCTAGCCTAAAATCATGTTTATGCAGTGGGGTAAGCCCCCCTGCATCCTCATGTGGGGGGCTGTGTCCCCCACACCCACCCTAACTTGATATTCCAACTCCGAGATCGCACTACAGTGAGGAAAGGGATGCATTTCCCTAACTGCACTGTACCGCGATCCCTTTACGTGAACGAACATTATAATTGC
>NC_056749.1:56028888-56078888 GCF_019279795.1 Protopterus annectens
ATTTCCTCATTTTTATTCTTCTATAACAGAATCCAACTCCTTCTTCCACAACCATACTCATTTTTCACAATAAATTTGCCAAAATCAATTTCCTTTTAAACACAGTTTCGTTCATTCTCTCATTCTAAGTAACACACATTACATAAAATAAATTATCTAGCCTTTTCACATATTCTCTCCTTATTCTTACAGTATCCATAGATTATTGCATTTATACCTTTATTTATATTATTATTATTTAAAAAAATGTTCCCCAAACGTCTTCTGTAGTTTCACCGCTCTTTTACATTTCAAAAAACATACTTAGGGGGTGGTGCCTAGATGGCCAACTGAGAGCAGTGAATTTTGAGAGCTCCATAAACTGGTATAATAATAAACGGAAATTTTATGATTTTTCAAGTTTAAAACATCAGAAATCAATAGATAAACCACTAACCTACATAAATATCAATTTTGGTGGAGATATACAAAAATTTTCCTGTCAACTAACTTGGACATATTTTGAGTCACTGAATATGAACAACTCAAGGAATTCTCATCCAAATGTTTCTTTGAAAAAAGAATTGCAATCTTTGAGGATGGAGTGATTTAAAAAATGACTTAGAAAACCACAAATTAAATTCTCAAAAACAGATTGATACTCTTAAGGAATTAAGATACTCTTAAGGAATTATTTCAGCAACACCATACAAAAAATAAGAAATTTAGAGACTTCTCTAAATGACATTGAAGGGAGACTCCAACAGGAATAATTCCAAAAAGAATTTCTGCTTAAACAGAATATATGGCTGCTTAACAAAATAGATGACTTTGAAAACAGGGAAAGGAGAAACAACATAAGGATCTTTGGTCTGCCTGAAAACACTGAAGGAGAAAACATTATTTCATTCTTAACAACCTGGATTCCTGAATTTTTAGACATGAAAGAGGGACTTTCATTTGGAATTGAAAAGGCACATAGAGCACTGAGGAAACCTGTTTCTAACTCAACAAATGCTCCACCTAGATCCATAGTTATACAATTTATGTTATTTCTGGACAAGGAACTAATATTAAAATCTACTTGGAGAAAATCACCCTTAAAATACAATCAAAGGTCTAACAGTGATTATTCTTCCAGAGTACTAGAACAAAGGAAAAAAGTCTGGCCAATAATATTTTATTTATTTTATTTATTTATTTTACATTTGTTGACCGGGCTAGTCTAACTGGATAAATGTCCATTTTCAGTAGAGGCCCGGGGAGAAAAGCTCCAAGCATGAACACTAACAAAGTTAACAATATATAACAAAGATATAACATAGACATGTATAATAACAGTACAGAGGTACAACTGACTAAAGACATTATGTTAAAAGATTAAACTAAGTAAAAAATAACAAGTACACTAAGCACAAGCTGGGTATGGGCAAACAGAGTCAGGTCGTTACATTTATCCTATTACTATGAGAAAAAAAGAGAAATTAGTAGATTTGGAGGTATAGGTTAGGGGAGAGGGGAAGGGGTATGAGCAGGATGTGGTGTATTCAATGGACTGAGTTGTTTTGCCTAGCTAATGTTCTGTGGGGGCGGGGAGGTGCATGACATAAGGGCTGTGAGACCGGAAGGATGTTGATTGTATTTGTACGCTGGCTTGTCAATAAAGTTTGGAGTTGGTAGCAACAGCACACAGTCGTCCCGCGTCTTCCTTTCTTAAGTAAAAGAACACGACATGGTGTCAGAAGTGCTGTGTGGCTGTGCCTGGGACTGCTGAACACTTGCTGAAGACCGTACGAGTGACCTAGTGCCGTGGGGGCGGACATGTCGGACGAAGAAAATGGTCGGCAGCCGTGAGCTAGAATTAACATGGCGGCTAGCGCTCCTAATGCTACGTTTAGCATTCAGCCGCCTGAGCCCTTTGATTTCTCCAAACCTCATGAATGGACACGATGGATACGCCGTTTTGAACGGTTCCGTCAGGCCAGCAACTTATCTTCGAACCCAGAAGGGAACCAGGTGAACACCCTGATATACTGCATGGGCGATGAGGCAGGCGATGTCCTGAGAGGCCTCAAACTAACGATGCAGAGCATCAGAGTATGCCAAAGTGAAAGACGGCGAAAGATTTTTATTGTCAAAAGAACATTGTTTATGAGCGTGCGATTTAACATGCGAAACAAGAACTGAATGAGACTGTTGATGCTTTTGTTACTGCTTTGCATGCTTTAGCTGAGCACTGCAATTATGGGACGCTGCACGATGAGCTCATAAGAGATAGAATTGTTGTGGGCTTGGCTGACACCAGACTGTCCGAGCGGATGCAGATGGAGAAAGAGTTGGACTTGGAGAGAGCTGTAAACATGGCCAGACAGTCGGAGGAGGTAAAGAAGCAGCAGACGGCCTTGAGGTGCGATAGTAGTGCCCTGCAGTATAACGTGAACGCTGTGCAGACACCACTCGACACCAAACGCCGGCTGGAGACCTCGAAAGGTTGGGGCAGGGCCTTGACGCCGATTTTTCAGAGACAGATGCAAAAAGGCAAAGATGCTCCGATTTCGCAGTGTTACAGGTGTGGGGGCCCATTTCATCATAAACTCCTATGCCCGGCGACTGCTGCAAGATGTCACTCGTGTGGGAAGAAGGGCCATTACCAGCAAGTCTGCAGGCAGATTAAGGCGGTGCAGTGTATCGAGGAGGACGAGGAGCCTGGCGGCGAAGAACAGGGTTTTTTCCTTGGTTCTGTCTCCTCCGGGAACCATTCCTGGATTGTGGAGGTTCAAATAGAGGGCACATCTATGACTTTCAAGCTTGACACGGGGGCGGATGTTACTGTTATTTCCAGGTCAGACCTGGACAACTTGTTCAGGGGGAAGAATGCTCCTCTGCTCCAGCAGCCGGAGAGACCCTTGTTGGGGCCTGGAGGGACGCCACTGGAGGTCACAGGATCCTTGGAGCTTCAGCTTGGTTATGGACAAAGACAGACATGCGAGAAGGTGTATGTTGTTAAAGGCCTCCGCCGCTTTTAGGTCTTCCTGCTATTTTGGGGCTGGGTCTCCTGAAGCGGGTTGACACTATTACCATGGAGTCTTTGAAGGCCTCATACCCTGAACTGTGCTCTGGGCTGGGGGTGGTGCAGCGGAAATACCATATAAAGCTTCAGCCAAATGCGGTGCCATACTCTTTGAAGACCCCCAGGAGGATACCCTACCTTTGATGGGGAAAGTGAAGGAGGAGTTAATGAGGATGGAGACGCTGGGTGTTGTTACCAGAATGGAGGAACCTACTGACTGGTGTGCAGGCATGGTTGTCGTCCCAAAGAAAGACAGTAACAGACTGAGACTATGTGTAGACTACACTAAGTTAAATGAATACGTATGCAGGGAGAGGTTTGTGCTGCCCTCGGTCGAGCAGAGTCTTGGGATGCTTGCAGGGCGAGGTGTTTAGTAAACTGGATGCGAATATGGGATTTTGGCAAATTCCTTTGTCAGAGGAGTCTGCGCTTACTACATTCATAACCCCCTTTGGGCGTTTTTGCTTCAATCGCCTTCCCTTTGGCATTAACTCTGCACCAACACTTTCAGCATGATGGCAGAGGTCATTGAAGGACTAGAAGGGGTGATTTGCCACATGGACGACGTGCTGGTCTGGGGTCGTTGCCAGGAGGAACACGATGCCCGGCTTCATGCGGCATTAAAGAGACTGGAAGAGGCAGGCATCACTCTGAATGTGGGAAATGTGACCTGTCAAGGAGCAAAGTGACCTTCTTGGGCCATGTCATCACAGATTCAGGCATAAGCCCAGACCCAAAGCGGACGCGTCCATCACGGAGATGGAAGCACCTGCAACGGTAGGAGAACTCAGGAGTTTCCTGGGCATGGTGAATCAGGTGGGAAAGTTCATCCCTCATTTGGCTGAGAGGGATAGAGCTCTGAGAGACTTACTATCAAAAAGAATAGCTGGTACTGGGGGGGGGACCAGGAAAAGGCATTCAATGACTTAAAAGGCGATCACCTCACCTCCAGTTTTGGCTGTACGACCGAATAGGGATACGAAGGTTTCTGCGGATGCATCATCCTTTGGGTTAGGGAGCGTGCTGCAGCAACAATGGGAGGACGGCTGGAGACCTGTGGCCTACGCATCAAGGTCACTCTCACCTACAGAGCAACGATATGCCCAGGTTGAGAAAGAGGCTCTAGTGTCTACCTGGGCATGCGAACGCTTCAGAGATTACCTATTAGGTAAATCGTTTTGTCTAGAAACTGATCACAAACCCTTGGTTTCATTGCTTGGAGGTCAGGCGCTGGATCTTCTACCGCCTAGAATCCAACGCTTCAGGATGAGACTGATGCAGTTCTCATACACAGTGCAGTACACTCCAGGGAAATCACTGTGGGTGGCAGATGCCTTGTCACGTTCTCCACTTAAAACCAGGCTAACACTGGAGGAAACAAAGTTGATGGAGGACACGGATATCTATGTGAACAGTATTGTGGAAAACATGCAGGTGAAGCCTTCCTTCCTCCAGACACTACGGGAGCAGTTGAAAGCAGACAGTGTGTGTGTGCGGGTTATGGACTTGTGCAGTCAGGGGTGGCCGCGGTATGCGAACCAGGAACCCTTACTGAAGAGCTACTGGCCAGATCGTTCTACATTAACAGTGAAAGATGGGTTGCTGTTAAAAGATTCCCGCCTTGTTATCCCCTCTGCCATGCGTAATGAGGTGTTGTTGAAATTACATGAGGGACATCAAGGTATCGTGAAGTGCAAAGCCAGAGCCTGCCAGACTGTCTGGTGGCCTGGGCTCAGCCAACAGATAAACGACATGGTTTCGGGATGCAGGACGTGCATCTCAGAGAGGAGGAATCATCCTGAGCCCCTCATCCCAACTGAATGTCCGGACAGACCATGGCAACGAGGGCACGGATTTATTTGAACTAAAAGGACATACTTACCTTCTTGTTGTGGATTATTTATCCAGGTTTCTTGAGATCGCATTGTTGAAGCATAGCAAATCCGATGAGGTCATCACCCACCTAAAGTCCTTCTTCGCTCGCCATGGTATCCCAGAGGTCCTCGTGTCCGATAATGGCCCTCAGTTTTCAGGCCAATCTTTGGACTTCGCCACGGCTTACAGCTTCGAGCATGTTACAAGCAGCCCCAGGTTCCGCAGAGTAGCGGGAGGCGGGCGTCTTGGTTCAGACTGTGAAGAACCTGCTTAAGAAAAGTGTCGATCCGTACATGGCTCTTCTGGCGTACAGGACAACGCCACTGCAGAATGGCTATAGCCCTGCGGAACTTCTCATGGGACGTCGGTTGCGGACTTCTCTTCCGATTCATCCTTCGCAGTTGGACCCGGTGCTGCCCGACTGGAGAAGGCTTGTGGGAAAGAGGAGGAGAAGAGGGTGTATAATGCGCAAACTACAACCGACGCCATCGGGCGAGGCCGCTGGGTGATGTGTTGCCCGGTGACCAGGTGTGGGTGACAGATATGAAGACCCCAGGTACTGTAGACCAAAAGCATTACTCGCCGAGGTCATTTAAGGTAGACGTGCCCCAAGGGACTGTGCGGAGAAACCGTGTGCATCTGATCCCCTTGCCAGAGCTCGAGTGCAAATCAAACCCTGTGGGTCAGGAGAGTGAGTTAAGTAAGACCGTTGAGGCCTTGCCACCTTGCAATGGCCTTTCCCCGGAAACCCGGGTACAAAGTGATGTTGTGAGGACCAGATCAGGAAGAATTATTAACAAGCCGGACCGATTGGATTTGTAGTGAACAGCCTGTAAATAGCAATGTCAATTGTGTTATAGTAATCTGAACATGGCTAAGTGAGTAGTTGTGGCCATGCACCAAGTTCGTAGTGAAGACGAAGAGATTGAATAGATCTGGGTTTTGTAATAAGGGAAAAGGGGCCTTATAGAAAAGGAGATGTGGTGTATTCAATGGACTGAGTTGTTTTGCCTAGCTAATGTTCTGTGGGGGCGGGGAGGTGCATGACGTAAGGGCTGTGAGACCGGAAGGATGTTGATTGTATTTGTACGCTGGCTTGTCAATAAAGTTTGGAGTTGGTAGCAACAGCACACAGTCGTCCCGCGTCTTCCTTTCTTAAGTAAAAGAACACGACACAGGAGGGGAAAAGTTTAAGTCTTGGTTAGCACAAGGACAAAGCCACTGAGTTTTAGGATGTTCTTTAATATGCTTTTTGAATAGAGAAGTAGAGGCTAGAGTAGAAAGTTCAGGAGGGAGCTGATTCCAGTTTTTACCTATAGTGTTTGAGAAAAGTGAGTCACCAGCTTTGTTGTTAGATTTAACTGATGAGACCAGGAGTTTATTAGCAGAACGTAGTGTAGCTAGGTTTTTATATGGTATAATCAGATTAGTGAGGATAGGGGTGTTATTGGGGTGGTGTAGGATCTTTTGAGTGATAAGTAACTGTTGGCAGAGTATATGGTTCTGCAATTCTAGCCATCCTAGTTGTTTAAGGTTAAGGCAATGGTGAGTTTGAAATGGAGAGCTTGTGATAAATCTAGCTATGCTATTATAACAGGTAGAAAGTTTTGAGATATTATTTTTAGATAGGTTTGTATAAATAGCTGAGGCATAGAAAAGGGTAGAAATGAGGTGGGTTTGGGCAATAGTTTTCCTGGCTGTGGGGATAAGGAAGGGTTTAATTCTATAGAGGGTTCCAAGTTTTTTGTTAACAGTCTTTATGGTGGAGTTAATATGGTCATCATAGTTAAGACGGTTATCAATTGTAACACCTAGTAGGTGGGTGGTAGTATCAGGGGTTATGTTTGTAGCATTGTTAGAGGTAATAGAGAAGAATGGAGTGGGTGATTTATGAGATGGAGTAAAAAGCAGTAGTTTTGTTTTTATGGGATTAAGCAGGAGGCAATGTTGCATAAACCAGTTTTATACATTTTGGAAAACAGTTTGGGTTAGGGACTGGAGGGAGGCTATGTTCTTAGCAGTACAGATTAAGGTTGAGTCATCTGCATATTGGATGCAGGTGGATAGAGGTATGTTCATATGGAGTTCGTTGATAAATATGGAAAAAAGAAGGGGACCTAAGATAGAGCCTTGTGGGACTCCAATATTTGCTGGAAGTAATGAAGACAGTTTGTTGTCCCAAAGTACTGCTTGCTGTCTGTTTAGAAGATAACAACTAAACCATTGTAATGCTAGTGGATCACTAATAAGTAATTAATTACTTATAATAAAACTGATGAAACAAAACAACATTAAAGCACAGCTGGCCTTTCCAACCAAGATAAAATATTTTTTGCCAATGAGATAAGAACCTTTAATGACTTAGAAGCTACTATATTCATCAAAAAAACAACATAGTGTCTATCCCAGATGAAATGGAATGGATGGCCCCTACTCTTAAAAGAATAAAATAAACAAATTCTTGGACTGATGCTAGAAAGAAGAAACAAAAAAAATGATTCCAAGATAGCTGTCCCAAAAAATAACTCTTACAACTACATCTCTCAAAGTGTCACCTGATATGTAACATCACTTGTCATCTGTTTTTATTTTAAAAAAGGAGGGCTTCTTAACCAACTGAGAAACAGTAATGATTTATTCAGAATGTTCAGAGTCCAATAATTCTTCACAAACAAAGGCAGGTCAAGATGGTTTACTATTTACATTATATATAAGCCAAAGAAAGCAACATATAATACAAACAGAAGTTTCTATTCCCCTACATGAACTCAGTGAATACTTATCTTGTTCATTTTTCATTGATTTTACTTATAATAATTTAAGTAATTAACTAATTCAACAAGGTACCATTCATCAGAGTTCAGACTTAAATGTGACAAATTATCATCATAATAGCAGTAACAGTAGAGTGTTTTAAAAAAATGCTGTTATGGAGACTAATGCCTTCTTCAGTTAACGTATGATTTAGAAATGTCATATGCATCCTAGTTAAATAATAGTAGCAAGCTCTTAGTACAAATGTCATCATTATTCTGTCTGAATATAGTTAATATCAATTATGGAAGGTATCACAGCTACGAGTGCTGTTTGATCAATCCTGATATGGTATGCATGGATGCAGCCATGTCTGGCAACTAATACAAATGTCATTATTATTCTGTTTAAACATAATTAATATCAACTATGGCAGGTATCATAACTTTGAGTGCTGTTTGATTAAGCCTGACATGGTGTATGTGGATGCAGCTTTGTCTGGCAGCTGTTGTATGTTGCCATTTTCATCTCCAGGGGGCTGTGGGTTGCATCTTGTGGTCGAGGATTGCTGGTACTTGTGAATTGGGAGGAGATGTTTGGTGTTTTGGCCTGGATCCAGGGGAAGGGGTGGATGGAGCTGTGATTTGGGATTTTGGAAGGGAATGGATTGTTTGTGCGTCTGCTGGGTGGGAGGTGGGAGGGCTGGAGGAGTGTGTTGTCTCCTGTTGTGCCAGCTTATTGGGAGGTTTTTTTGTTGTTGTTGTTGATCTGATTGCTCTCTGTTCTTTTCCTGGCTGCTGCCTCACTGCAAAGGAGGGAATTTAGGCTTGTAGTTGCAGTGAAGTGAAGCTTTGCTTCAGGTGCATCGCGAGCCTCTGGTAAGCAGTACACAGACACACTAACAGAAACAGATGCTCCCAGATTGCTATGGTAATGGAAATAGAGTGATGATAATGCTTAACAGCTTGTGGTCTGTCAAATAACTAAGCAACAGCCAAAAAAATACACATACAATAGTTATGCAATGTATGATTTTAGTAAATCTAGACATAAAATATATAATTGTCAAAAAGGATGAAGCAGTCTGCTGAATCTAGATATTAAAGACTGGATTTAATAACATGGGCTTGTGTATAATAGCACTACTGTCTTAAATTGTCATAAATGACATACACTACATTGAACATCAAGGGGAAGCATGATGATTTTCTTATATGAGTAAATGTGCATAACAAGTCATGTAATTCCTTTAACTTGAATTGTAGTTTTTTAACCCATCTTGGCCATACATAATACATAAGCTGTTACCAAGGAATCTAATGTTTTATGCATTACATCAAACTGACAAAAGCTGTTCAAGAGAAACAATAGAAGCTTGAATTTGGAATGTCACAGAATGTAACAATCACATTCTGAACAAATAGTATTAAATTGACAATAGACACTCAGTTTAATAACATGGGCTTGTATATAATAGCACAACTGTTTTAACTTGTCATAAATGACATACACTATATTGAACATCAAGGGGACACATGATGATTTTCTCATATAAGTAAATATGCATAACAAGTCATGTAATTGCTTTAACTTGAATTGTAGTTTTTGTAACTCATCTTGACCATATATAATACTTAAGTAGTTACCAAGGTAACTAATGTTTTATACATGACATCAAACTGACAAAGTTGTTCAAGAGAAACAATAGAAGCCTGAACTAGGAATGTCACAGAATATAACAATCAAATTCTGAACAAATAGTATTAAATTGACGATAATCACTCAGTTTAACCTTTGCTGATTATACAAAATAGAATGTTGCCATTTAAATCTAAAAACTTTTAGTATATGCCATGAAATGACAATATATAAATATGGAAAGGGAACTTGTAATCATTAATCGCAATAAAAGAATTTGTTGTTTTTGACCTATAATTTCACTCCTTTTATAATACGAAACAACAGATATGAAAATCCTTATGTGTAGGAAATGGGGGGAAGAGGGATGCACTGATAATTAAAATGCACTAGCTTTCATAAATGTGCACATAAAACAAACTTGATGCTTTAAGTAAGTTAGCAACAAACAAAGTGATTACTTAAATGCTGGCAAACAATAAAATATAACTTCTGATATATCCAGTAAAATGCATTGTATTATAAACATTAGGTATAAACATTATTCCATCTATTTAGATTAAGTAATAAGTTTTGTATGACTTAATCAATAAGGGTGAACATGTTAAATAACTGCGTGCTATAATCTTTTACTAAGATTTTATATATGGTACATCCTAGTTTAATATTAATCTTTTACTAAGATTTTATACATGGTACATCCTAGTTTAATATTAATCTTTTACTAAGATTTTATATATGGTACATCCTAGTTTAATATTAATATTTTACTAAGATTTTATATATGGCACATCCTAGTTTAATATTAATCTTTTACTGAGGTATTATATAGGGTACATCCTAGTTTAATATGATTGCACTGCTTGTTATCTATCTTTCGTGTAAATATTAATTGCTTATACAATAACACATTTATATTGTATTAGAATTCTATCTAATCTACAATAGTACTATATCAGTTCAAAATAATAAAATATTGCTTATTCCTATTACAAATATTCTCCAGATGATAATTCAATTTATGGAGCTCAGATGTTCTGGGTTGTCAAGGTATGAGTGATAATCTGATGGATTTAGGTTTATCCATCAGATTAGGAATAATTTTCATTCCATACTAGTGTGGATCTTAGTTTTGTTAACATTTATTAATTTAAATTTGTTATTTCACAAAAATAGTTTTAGTATGCCTGACGAAAACATTACTTTATTGGTAAACACTCAAAGGATAAAACTGATAATTTCCTTTAAAAGCTCAAACATATACCTTCTAGTTATCAGAAGAAAACATTTAATAGTCACAATAAAACAAAAATACATAGTTTAAATAACCTAAGATGGATTAAACTGTATTACTTTAAGTACCAATGGCTTAAACAATCCTAGCAAGAGATCAAATCTACTGAAATATTTAAAACTGAACAAAGCACAAACTGGTTCCTTCAAGAAACTCATTTCAAAGCAAATGAAAATTACAAATGGAATCCTAAGGAATACATGATATTGGCACAATCCACTTATAAGACAAAGACAAAAGGGTAACAATTTTATGGAAAACAAATGTGATTAACCCAGAAATCATTGATAAGTATGAAGATAAAGAAGGCCTTATGGCATTAGTAATAGTTAAATATAATAACATAATATGGACCCTTGCCAATCTATACTGGTTCCCAGGCATTGTATCAGGAACTGTTAAAAATACTTGGATTTTATTTCCAGTAATTATAAAGGCAACTTAATATTAGGAGGAGATTTTAACTGTATATTTGATATTTCTGAAACTACAAATAAAAGACCGCTGTGTATCAAAAGCTTTAAACAAATGGGTAGAATCATTTCATCGTGTAGATACTTTCAAATTTGAAGAAAATAAATTGTTCTTGTTTTTCCATCAAGATCACAGATTTGAAAATATTTGCTGCCCATGACTTACACTCTAAAATCATTAATTTATCACTCCTTGTCCCTTTTCAGACCATAATTCATTGATACTAAAACTTCAAAATGGGTACAAATTATTAATGTTTAACTCCAGAATTCCAGCATATATAACTAAAATTAAAGAGTTCAAACCCTAGTTATTATCTGAATTACAGTTCTTCTTAGATATTAATTACATCATAGAGATAAATAAAATAATGATATGGGACTCATTAAAAGCTTACATATATGTTAAAACCCTAACTTGGTATAAAAAAACAGAGAATGGGATTCTGAATTATTGGATCTACAATCCAAACTTTTGTCAGTAAAAGCTGAAAAAAATAAATATAATTTGGAGATGAAAAAGAAAGTAGAAGTATTAAACAATAAATACAACAAAATTCTAACACATAAAACTAGTTTAGCTTTAAAAAAACTAAAAATTAATACCTTGGCCACTTCTCCCAAATATCTACATAATTTATCCACAAGAATCAAAATACAATCAAAAGCTAATAACATTAAAATTATCTTCCATGAAAAGAAAGGGTAAAATGTCTCGGATATAGGGGAAATTCTTGATGCATATGGAAATTACTATACAGAACATTTCCAAAAAGAAAAATACATATTGATCAGTTAAATCTAGATAAAAAATGTTCTAATATATAAAAAATACCAGAAAATTTAAAACTAGATCTGCAAGCACCCATATCCTACAAAGAAATCAAAGATACAGTAAAAGAGGGTAAAAATAATAAAGCTCCAGGTATAGATGGCATAATTATGGAAATATATAAACTTTTTCCTTCAAAGATACTATCCCTCTTCCATAAAACTCTATTAGAAATTCAGTCACAAGCTTTGATACCACCCTCTTGGAGATATTCCTTAATCATACCAATCTTAAAGGAAAACAAATCCCCAAACCTCTGTACCTCATATAGACCTATATCATTATTAAATAATGACTATAAGATACGTATTACAATATTAACTAACAGAATGAAAATACCACTATCCAAAATAATAAATAATGATCAAACTGGATTCATATATCATAGACACACACATAATATTAAAAAGATAATTTCTCTTATAGATTATGTTAATAAAGAAAATAGAGAAACACTCATAATTGGCTTAGATATAGAGAAAGCAGCCTTTGATTCCCTAAATTGGGACTATTTATTCAAAATTCTGGTATTATTTGAATTTCCTCCAGCTTTTGTTCATCTGCTAAAGAATATATATAAAAATAATTTAGCGTATGTTAAGCCTTTCACCTCTGAATCTATACATATAACAAAGGGTACTAAACAAGGATGTCCCATGTCACCAATTCTATTTGGTTTGGCTATTGAAATATTGGCAGATTCAATACATAACAATACAAAAATCAAAGGAGTAGATGTTTATGAACAATACAGTTCTAAAGTAATGCTCTTTGCTGATGACATATTATTAACATTATCCAATACAAAAGAGACATTAGAAGAATTAGATGTTTTAATTGACACATTTTACAGGACTACAGGACTCCATTTCAATAAAGCAAAATTTTTATTTTTAATTTAAAAAAAGAATTGCAGATGAAGGGGAATCACTTTATAGGGAAACAAAAATCTACCTTAAAATATCTAGGAATTGAATTATGCAAGGATAATAATGAATTAGCCTCAAAAACTACAATAATATCATCAATACAATTAAAATGTCTGGAAAAATGGAACAAAATAATATTAACATTTGAAGATAGACTACAGTTAATAAAAATGGTTTTACTACCCAAGATACTATATATAGCTTTGGCAATACAACTGTTACTAGAAAGGAATATACTCAAAGAAATAAACTCATGCCTAATAAAATCTTTATGGTTTACTAAAAGAAACAGAATAGCTTTAATACATCATATCAGACCATGGAAACAGGGAGGATTAAACTTTCCTGATATAGAAGCATATGTAAAAGCATCAATATCTAAAACAATCTCAGATTGGATAAGTCCAAATTATTCTGCAAATTGAAAAGAATTATTGTAATATCAATAAATGAATTTGATTTACAAAAAAATCCAAATGAAAGATAACAACAATTCGCCATGGCACATATGTATTAGTATGCAATATAACATAACTAAGCCCACTAAAACTCGTATAATTAATTATTACATTGACTCATTTAGGTAAATTATTAATGCAAATATAGATTTAAAAATCTGGTTTGATCTTTTAACACCATTCCTAGTTACAAATAGCTATCCACATAAAATATACAGAGAAATAATTAATTCCTGGGAGCAGAAAGGATTTGTTTGCTGGTTTCAATGTATCAAAGAACTAAAAGTTCTGGATATGCAAACGATAGAAACAACATACAAAATTCCACAAAAAGACTGGTTAACTAAGCAAAGCATTCTGATGTATTCACAAGATTTATGCAGAATAATTAGTAATTCTTCATTTAAAGAAATACCTAAACTTATGAAATAACTATATGAAATCATATATAATGATTATGACTTGGGAAATAGTACAATACTGGAAAATTTTTAATTGGAAATGCTTGCATAGAGCATTCTTAACTCTAGATTCAATTACTAAAATTAATTCTTCCACAAAGGGAATATGTTGGAGGTGTGAGCAAATACACAATGCAGATTGAAATCACATTTTTTTCGACTGTGTTAAAATTAAGACATTTTGGAATGGTATTAAAAACTTTTTACAAGTTTTATTTAATGAATCATTTAACTTATCTAAAGCTCTAGTATTATTAAATGTGTATGAAGGTCCTCATTTGAATATGTATATATATAAATATGTATCTAGTATGGGCAATACTTGCAATCTCAAGGAAGTGTATAACAAGATGATGGAATACAAACACAATACCAACTTTGGAAGACTTCTACAGTCTACTGAAGACCACAGCATTGTTGGAAATTAAAATTAAAGAATTAAGGAATCATCCTAAGCCATTTATTAGCAGTCCATGGAAAAAGTCTTATCATTGATTGACACTTTACAATAACTAAACAGATACACTCTGATAACTGGATTGTTATACCTATAAAGTAATTGTACATATTGAGCTCTGTTATAGTGTCAGGCTGATGTAAATAGTGTACATAGTTATTTAAGATGTTATATACAAATATTATGGAATTTATTTAACTGTATTTGAAAAATAAAAACATTTTGAGAAAAAAAGCATGCTTAGTTGCCTGTTCCTCCCTGCAAAACCAACACATTATTTTCCATTTCTTTTTATATGAAATACTCCCATTTCCTGGTAACTTACTAACTGCCAGTCTCTATAGGAAATCTTGACACGCTATCTTGGTGCACTACCTTTTCTTTACTTTAATGGCTTTAATCACTTCTGGTAAATTTTCCTATGGATTTACATAATATTTATTCATCACATTATTATAGCACATCCTTCTAACTTTCTCTATATAATTATTTCTTACTGTCCATGTTAGTATTTTGTCTTCATAATTTTTAATGTCTTCACATATTCTTTTCTCTTTTTTCTTATTGCATCGTCTGCCGAGATGTATTGTACTTATAAACATTCTCACTATTAAATTCTCGGTTTCTTCCTTTACCCACTTTAATAGTCTATACAAGTTTGCAGAAGATTAATGACGAACTGGATTTAGTAACACAAATCCCCCTTCATCTTCACTCAGATACAACACCCCTTTTTCACTGGGTTTAATGTTGGACTCCATATGAAAGAAGACAACAATGGCACAAATTTACTTTTCATGTTTTACTAAGATCATGTGACATGTATGCTATTTTTCCCATCAATACCAAATTCACCAGATAAACCTTTTGCTTGAATGCTAATCTATACATCCCCCACAGAAAACATTTCTTTCATTTCTTTTACCAACCCTTCCCACTGCATCTTAACTACATCATTTTTCCCAATTTTTTTTCTTAGCAAAGATGCTTAATTCATTGAAAAATGCATACACCCCTTTCCTGAATTTTCACTGTCACCTAAACGTTCACTTTTATCTTTACTCAAGGTCATTCCAATTTCCTTTAAATATCCATTTAGACAAACCAGAACTTCCCTCATCCATATTATGATCTTACCAGCTACAACTATGTTGTCTGCACATGTCACATATCTACCATCTTTCATTTTATAAGCTACTCCACTCACTATCTCATTCATCACCAATGGAAAAAAATTTCCACTCATGGGACATTCTTGCCTTATACCACATGTCATGCATATTTCTTTAGTCAACCCTCCATTCACTAACACACTCACCCTGTTATTTTGATATGCTGACATACACACACTTAATTCTGTTACCTATTCCATACTTCGCCATAATGTCCCACAAAGCATCATGTCCCACCGTATCATTTGCCTTGCTAATACCATCTACCATAAGTTTCACATCCCCCTTTTACATTTAACACCATCCAAAATTTCTCTTACAACCAATAATAATTCTTGTAAATCATAACTGCCTAGACATGGTACGGCCTTACTGAGTCTAATTATGGTGGCTGCCAAAAACGATTACTAGAAAATGGAGATCAAAGTCAAAACCAACAGTACTAGAGGTGGTGAATATATTAAGATGACAACTGGAAATGGGGTGTTTAGAAAAGAGTAGGAACAAATTACACAGACAATCTGGGAATAATACATGCAGAATAATGTTTTGGAGGAGAAGTGAGGTTTAAAAGAAAGCAGGATTTAAATGAGCTATGTAATATTTGACTAACAATGACTGGATAGATAAGTGATGTATAATGTTTGCAACTAAAATATCTCAATATGGTTTGTTTTCATTTATATAAATGTATGATTGCCTATGTCATAAGTGATAATTTAAGATGTTTCTTGTTTAAATTAATAATTCTGACATCCCTTCCCTTTTATATCAAATAAAATGTCTTCCATAATATCCCTCATCTTTCCTTCTACTCTCCTCTGTATTATTCCCATAAACATTTTTTAATCCACATTATTCAGTTATAGGTCTCCAATTTTTTTCATTCTTCTCATCTTTCTTACACATAAATTTTAATAACCCAATACATAACTCTTGATAAACAAACCTTCCTTCAACAATTCATCCTGTACATTTACAAAATAACTTTTTTGTCAGTCCATTAATTTCTTGTACATCCCATACCCTATACCATCTGGGCCCAATACTGAATCAACATTTACTTAAGTACTTCATCCCATTCACTAAAAGTAATTTCTTTTTCAAATTCTTCTACAACTCCTTCTGGAAATTTACTTTCATGCACTCTTATTTTCAATCCTTATACCCTTTACATAATTTTCCAAGTGCTATACTACAATAAACATAATCTGATCTTGTGCTCTTTTTAACTCTCCTTTTAAAATTTTCATTTCTCTCATTATACTAATATCCTCCTTTACTAGTTTACCAAATATGCAGATATCTGTACTCTTTCCCGTTGTAAATCATATTTCTGCCTAAACAGTAATGCCTTATTTTTTTGCATTTTTCTATATTATATCGTTTCTTGTATTATTCTCTAAATTCTCTAAAACATTTTCTCATATTTTACTCTCTCTTACTTTCCTTAATCATCCTGACATTGAAAAACACTTTTTAGACTTTATTTTAAATTCAATCCACCATTCAGACCAGTTTTAAAGAAGTCATTTAAGGTTCTATGATCTTTCCATAACTAATTATTTCCATTCTCCAGTTTCAGCCCATAATTTCTTATTTATTCTTTGCTCCGGGGGCTCTCCCACTCACTTTCCTACATTTGCTAGATCTGCCCACTAGGTGGCACCCTTATACATTCCCTTCACTACCCCTCTTCTCTGTTCTGCCTCTGTAAATGCAATATATTTCTTCCTATTATCTATCCTTATCCTCATTCCATCCTTTTAGACTGCCTCTCTCCCTGTCCTACCCCTGCAATCTGTTCTATACTGTACTGTTCTTGCCCTGCTCATCTTCCTACTTCACCTTTGTGCTGAAACAGTATTCTTCCCTCCTCTAACTTTCTTTCCTTTGGCTTCTGTGTCATTCTAAACAACTCCTATTCACGTCCTACCTCACTTACCTATAGTTACCTGTATTTCTGATTGCTTCTTCTCCTGTTTCTCCTCCAATTGTCTCAACCCACTCCATTCGCCCTGCGGGCTCACTCCGCACCCCGCCCTACCCCCAAATCCCACCCACCCCCAGAGGTCCTACTCTTATACCTATCAGACCACACACCCTCAACTTTCCACCAATAACTATCTCATCCCCATTATCCACTCTTCTCTATTTCTCCCACGCTTTTCTCCACCACTTCATATCCCTCCCACCATTATACCGTTTCCATACAACAACTACTTCACATCTACTGCTTAGTAATAATTTTATAACTACTATGGCAATAACTAAACCTTCTAACATACTCCTCTTACAAAGCTTACTCATACTCAAACTTCTTCCTACTCTAACTCTAGCATACCTGCTAACCTCCTATGAGCATCTAGCACAGTCACACATCCTGTACCCCACCAAACAATTGACCACTTATTCTCTACCCACTCATACTGAACATTTCAACATAACTTTCACTCCCAGCTATCTACCACCCAAATACCATAGGACAGCCCACATTAGATATAACCTCCCAAATACAAGAAGACATCCTTTCCTTCTCAGTAAATATACTCAGACTAGATATTTAACACTACTTCTCCCCCTAAAGGATGGAGACATTCACCCAAACCCCGGACCAAACACCTCCACCACTACTTAACTCATTACCCCAAACACCTCTACCATCCATATACTAAAAAAACCACCCAACTCACTACTAATAGCTCATCTCAACACATGTAGTATCAATAACAAAATTACACAACTCCATGCTCTCCTGGAACTCTACTCCTTTGATATTTTGTGTCTAACAGAAACTTGGTTTAAACCCATAACTACAGACAATGAAGTTACCCCACCTGGTTATAGCATCTTACGTCTCGACCGTGTAGCCAAGAAAGGTGGTGGAGTAGCAGTTTTATTTAAATCTGATTTTCAAATTACAACCTTCCACCAAAATCCTCCCCATGTCTCTAACGCTGAAATACTTATTACCAAGCTTCAGCTAAACTCTGTTAAATCTATCTATATTAACTGCATCTATGTTCCTCCAGGCAATAACATTACTACTATTGAAAACATACTCTGTTGGTTATCTCAAAACATCCCCCAAGAGACCATCATTCTTGGTGATGTCAACATTGATTGGAAATGTTGCAACAATAACTAACCCACTACCCATATTAATCTCTATGGGTTTACACAAATTATCACCTCACCCACTAGAATTAACAAAACCAATAAGAAAGAAAGTACCTTAGACTGGATACTCATCAATAATCAATCCCAGACCTACAATTCTGGAACCCTCCCAGACAATGTAAGTGACCACTTTCCAACCTATGCTATTAGAATTAAAACTAACCCACATTCCAAACCCATATTTAGAACAATTAGAACCAAGAAAAACGTCAATCTCGATTTATTCTTAACTGAACTTAAAGCTTGTAATTGGTCCCCATTAAAACAACTTTCTCTTGATGAAGCTGTTGATTACTTCAATGCTAATTTCCTAGCCATCCTTAACCAACACGCTCCTACCCGCTCTATTAGGATAAAAAACAAACCTGCTCCATGGCTTTCTAAGGAAACTAAGCAAAAACACCATCTCAGAAATAAATACTGGCACAGATCATGCTTAACTAAGAACCCCATTGACCTCCAAAACTTTAAACAATTGAGAAATGAAACAAAAAAGCCATAATGTCTGATAAACAAAACTACTACCTACATTCGCAGCAATCCCACCATAATAAACCACAAAAATTCTGGGCAAGCATTAATGAACTATTACACCTCGGTCAATCTATTACATCAAACCCACAAGGCTCTGACCACAACAACCCCAAACAAACTGCCAATGCCTTTAATACCTTTTTCACCAAAACTATTCAAACTCTAGCCAGTCAACTCACTCCATAAAATTCAACCACATCTAAGTCTGAATCCAACCCACCTCCTCCATTTCACTTCCAACCTGTCCCTACAGCTTTTATTCTCACCCTTTTACAAAAACTTAAACCTTGCACTCCCTCTGCTGACCAACTACCCACAGAATACTTACAATTAGCAGCCAAATCTATTGCCTACCCCATCTCCATTCTCATCAATAGAAGCATTACTGAAGGATATGTCCCCAATCTTTGGAAAGTCTCACATATTATTCCCCTTCATAAGGGGGGAGACTCCACTGACCTTTCCAACTATCGTCCCATAGCCCTACTCTCCCCTTTATCTGAGGTTATGGAAAGGTGCATCCATAGGCAATTACTAGACCACCTTCTCCATAATAACCTGCTCTCCAACTCCCAACATGTCTTCAGACCTTCCCACAGCACTACTACTGCCCTCCTCTCCTTCATGGACACCATCAACAAAAACCGCAACCTTAACATGCTCTCCTCTGCACTTTTCATTGACCTGTCCAAAGCTTTTGACATGGTAAATCACAATATACTCATAAACATTCTGAAATCACTATCACTTGACGCACTAGCTATAAAATGGTTCCTATCCGACTTAAATAACAGACATCAAGCTGTGCTCTGGAATACCACTCTTTCTACCCAACTACCCATTAATATTGGTGTCCCTCAAGGGTCCATACTAGGCCCACTCCTATTTTCCTTATTCATCAATGACCTTCACGGAGCAGTTCCCCAGGCTACATGCATACAAGACGCAGATGATTCGACACTTATATGCTCAGCCACATCTGAATCTGAACTTCACTTCCTTACACAGAACTTATTTATACAATACGCAGATGATTCGACACTTATATGCTCAGCCACATCTGAATCTGAACTTCACTTCCTTACACAGAACTTATTTATACAATACGCAGATGATTCGACACTTATATGCTCAGCCACATCTGAATCTGAACTTCACTTCCTTACACAGAACTTATTTATACAATACGCAGATGATTCGACACTTATATGCTCAGCCACATCTGAATCTGAACTTCACTTCCTTACACAGAACTTATTTATACAAGACGCAGATGATTCAACACTTATATGCTCAGCCACATCTGAATCTGAACTTCACTTCCTTACACAGAACTTATTTATACAATACGCAGATGATTCAACACTTATATGCTCAGCCACATCTGAATCTGAACTTCACTTCCTTACACAGAACTTATTTATACAAGACGCAGATGATTCGACACTTATATGCTCAGCCACATCTGAATCTGAACTTCACTTCCTTACACAGAACTTATTTATACAAGACGCAGATGATTCGACACTTATATGCTCAGCCACATCTGAATCTGAACTTCACTTCCTTACACAGAACTTATTTATACAAGACGCAGATGATTCGACACTTATATGCTCAGCCACATCTGGATCTGAACTTCACTTCCTTACACAGAACTTATTTAGCTCAGTAGAACTATGGTTTACAAAACGCTGTCTCATACTAAACCCCAAAAAACTAAACTTCTACTATTTACACCTACCAATAAATCTCCACCAATTGACTTCACCATAGCTTCCAATAATAGCACTGTTATATCCCAGGATCTTACTACCAAACTGCTAGGTATCACCATAGACAACAACCTTAACATTGACACTCATATTAATAATATCTTGAAAACAACTAACAGGAAAATAGGCTCTCTATACAGGATCAAACCCTTCCTCACTCCTGCAACTAGAATAACTATCGCCCGCACCCATCTAAACTCTACCCTACTCTATGCCTCTCCCATTTTCACTAACCTGTCAAAAAATAACCTTAAAAAACTAGAAAACTCTCCTACAACAACATAGCCAGATTTGCCACTGGTAATCCTTTTAAAACACACCACTGTATTAATCTAAAATACCTAGGGTGGCTTGAATTACAGCAACAGCTAAAATATAATCAACTGACCATTGCCCATAAAATTCTTTATCAACCTGCTAAGACACCCATACTATCTAACCTTATTCATCCCTACAATAACCTGAAATCCCTAAGATCTTCAGAAAAAATCCTCATAAATATTAACAAATCAAACAATAGAGCTGGAGACTCTCTCTTCACTAATACTGTTGGGAAAATCTGGAACTTACTCCCCACTGAACTTTCAACACTTCCCTCTATTTCCTTATTCAAAAATAAACTTAAGCTCTTCCTTAAAACACATTGGATGTGCCCCTGTACTAAACCTGACTAACCTACATGCTCTCACTACTTGTTTCAACCCCACCTTATATGCTCTAGCTACCTGTTTCTACCTCACTGTCTCAGCTCAGTAACAAACACATCAGAATTCAACTACCATTCTACCTGTACTACCTAGCCTTACCTATTAGTATACTCTCATAAAAGTTCCAGTCTTCACGATTAGAACTTTCTTACTCGACTTCTATTCCAGTCTTACTTTCCTTTTTTCCCTTCTTATATCTACAATTATATTATGTGTTTTACTATCAATCTTTCTGAACAGTTAACTGCAGTCTCATGATAAATTGTATTATGTTTAGTCAATATTTTGTGTTATATACTCTATATACCTGTAACCACTTTTTAGCTAATACTGTTTTAGTTATGATTAATGTAGTCAATCTCATATATGTACTTCTGTAGCTATGTACTGTAATTGAACTTTGGAGCTTATCTCCCCGGGCCTCTACTGAAAATGGACATATATCCAGCTAGACTAGCCCGGTCAACAAATGTAAAATAAAATAAATAAATAAATATTCCTTTTCCAGTTTTAATATACATCCCTTTTCGATCATCACCATCCTTAGTGCTAAATAGTATGAAAAAAAAAACAGCATAATTATATTACCATTTGCAAACCCAAGCCTTCTGATAATGGACAATAATCAATTTAAGATCCAAGTGTCCAACTTGTACAAGTCCATTGAGTTTTGTTCCGCACAGCTAACTTACCATATTTTATTACTTCCTGTATTTTTGCATCTTTCCCTTTGTTTTTACATTTTCCCCTTAAGTCACAATTAATGTCCCTGCAATTCTAATTTTCATGTTAACCACTGTATAGTTTAATAGTTGATGAAACAATTTCTCTTTCCTTGTTAGTTATATATGCATATAATGCTACAATTCTATAAATATGTTCTGTCCAGCTCACATCACTACATTTAACCTTCCCATCCATACCAATGGTACATCTAGTATTTTCACTGTTTCTCCACAGCTACTCCAGAACAACATTCACTTCCTAAGTTCCATATTTTCATCCCACAAGTTTTTGGTTTGCAGTCTTCCTTTACTTGTCAGGAATCAAAATATTTTTAAATTTAGTTTTATTTTTACTCTCTTCTCTATTGAATGTTTTTCCTGGGTTTATGTACAAATATCCTATGATCCTCAGAATCAGATTATTCACTGACTAGAACTTCAAAAAATTCTTAGGGTTGATCCCTTCTCCTGACCTCTCTTTTTGCATGCAAACTATCTCCTCTGTGTTCCCCCATATTTGTTCTTCTCATCTAGTTCATGCTCTCCCTCAGCATCTTGTTGTTCCTCATAGATGTTTTATTCCCTTCCCTTTTTTCATTATTTACTGTTTGCCCTTAACTGTCTATCAAAAAATGTCCCATTTATTTACTTAAGCTACATTCAGCCACACACTCATGCTGTATGTCCTTTCTCCCCACACTAGTTATATTGTATCATAACACTCTACATTCAGCCACACACTCATGCTGTATGTCCTTTCTCCCCACACTAGTTATATTGTATCATAACACTCTACATTCAGCCACACACTCATGCTGTATGTCCTTTCTCCCACACTAGTTATATTGTATCATAACACTCTACATTCAGCCACACACTCATGCTGTATGTCCTTTCTCCCCACACTAGTTATATTGTATCATAACACTCTACATTCAGCCACACACTCATGCTGTATGTCCTTTCTCCCCACACTAGTTATATTGTATCATAACACTCTACATTCAGCCACACACTCATGCTGTATGTCCTTTCTCCCCACACTAGTTATATTGTATCATAACACTCTACATTCAGCCACACACTCATGCTGTATGTCCTTTCTCCCCACACTAGTTATATTGTATCATAACACTCTACATTCAGCCACACACTCATGCTGTATGTCCTTTCTCCCCACACTAGTTATATTGTATCATAACACTCTACATTCAGCCACACACTCATGCTGTATGTCCTTTCTCCCCACACTAGCTATATTGTATCATAACAATCTACATTCAGCCACACACTCATGCTGTATGTCCTTTCTCCCCACACTAGTTATATTGTATCATAACACTCTACATTCAGCCACACACTCATGCTGTATGTCCTTTCTCCCCACACTAGTTATATTGTATCATAACACTCTACATTCAGCCACACACCTTCTTGCTGTATGTCCTTCCTCCTTACACTGGTTACATTGTATCCTGATGCTCTACATTCAGCCACACACATTCTTGCTGTATGTTCTTCCTCCTTACATTGGTTACATTGTATTGTGACACCACACACCTTCATGCTGTATGTCCTTCCTCCTTAAACTGGTTACATTGTATCATGATACTCTACATTCAACCACACACCTTCTTGCTATATGTTGTTCCTCCTTATACTGGTTACATTGTAATGTGATGCTCTACATTCAGCCACACACCTTCTTGCTGTATGTCCTTCCTCCTTACACTGGTTACATTTTATCCTGACACTCTACATTCAGCCACACACATTCTTGCTGTATGTTCTTCCTCCTTACACTGGTTACATTGTATTGTGACACCACACACCTTCATGCTGTATGCCCTTCCTCCTTACACTGGTTACATTGTATCATAACACTCTACATTCAACCACACACCTTCTTGCTATATGTTGTTCCTCCTTATACTGGTTACATTGTAATGTGATGCTCTACATTCAGCCACACACCTTCTTCTTGTATGTCCTTCCTCCTTACACTGGTTACATTGTATCCTGACACTCTACGTTCAGCCACACACATTCTTGCTGTATGTTCTTCCTCCTTACACTGGTTACATTGTATTGTGACACTCTACATTCACCCACACACCTTCATGCTGTATGTCCTTCCTCCTTACACACTGGTTACATTCTATCGTGACACTCTGCATTCAGTCATACACTCTTCATGCTGTATGTCTTTCCTCCTTACAGTGGTTACATTGTATCATGACACTATAATTTGTTAAATTAGAAAAGTCCCCACAAAAGAATATGATTTAGAATGACCAATATATATTAGTGGCAGTCAGTGACCTGCCACATGTCAAAATAGCTTCCAACCTTCACCTTCCCTTCCATACATTCATAGATTTATAAGCAAGTAAAAGGCTAGCCACCCTTGCAGGCTATTTTAAGCCAAGTCAGTTTCCCTTTTTTGGTTTGAAATCTGTACTATTTGGTTATAGATTGGCCTTACCCATACCATGGTCAATAATTAAATATTACATTTAATGAGAATAACTGGGATCGTACCATAGATAATTTGAGGGTACCCATGCATGGGACAAAGCATTTAGGATCTGCATGTGTCCATTAGTAGTACAGGGGCAGTCTTGGGGTAGATTTTGTGTTTCTCATCCATAGATCTAAGTTGCACTTGAAAATAGACAGGGATGAACTTTCTTTCATGTAGATGGGAAGTCTGTTTCATGACAGTATCCTATGTGAAATATACCTGTCCCTCAAAACCATTCTGTTTATGCCATAGAAGAGGTTTAGATCCCTAGACAGAGTATTTCTGAGACCATTGGACTTGCTGATGTGCAGTAAATCCATCAGTAATGGGTCTGAGGATGCCTTGTATGCCAGACAAAGGTCACCGCTTAGTAGTCTGTAGGATACAGAGTATAGTTATGGAGGTTTGAGTCAGTCCATGTTGTTTAGGCCTTGTATCCTTTTAGTAAGGTATCTCTGTGGGCATTTCAGTTGTTGCATGTGTCTGGACAGATACATGCCAAAGGGGGCATTATATTCCATGACTGGCCCAATGAGGGCTGAGTAAAGAGGACAATGACATCCCAAGATTTAGACACAACTGAGACAAGTCATAGGGGCATATTGTCAAGAGGTCTTTTCCCCTGGGGTTGAAGACATTCCAGAAGATACAATTGTGATTTTTTTTGCCATTACCATGATTTTGACACCAGTTATTAATTTGAGACAACCTTCCCACAGGATGGTTAAGTCATTTGGGGATTCTATGACTGCTCCTAGCTTGCAACCATCTGCAAACGTAGTCAGCCACAGCCCTTCAGTATTGGCTTTTACTTCAGAAAAGTAGATGCCAAACAGGAGAGGTCTCAGCACAAAACCCTGGGGGACTGCACTGGTGACTGGTTTCTTTGTAGAAGTAACTTCCCCGACTTAGATTATCTATGAGTAAGTTGGCAACCCAGTGGGTGGCATAGGGGGTTATTTCCATTTTATTTATCTATTCTGCTATGCCTGAGTGGGGAATTGTGTCAAAAGCTTTGGCCAGGTTGAGATATATGATGTGTACCATTCTGCCTCCATTCATTGCTTTGGTGAACTTTTCAAAAAAAAATCCCCAGGGTTGGCTGCAAGAAAATCAGCAGGAAAACTAAAATTAGGAAGAAGGTGTGAGTTATGCTTGTGTTGTCTATTCACTCAGACTGATGTACACTTAGTGTAGCTGTGATGTCCCTGCTATGGGCCAATGATCAATTAGCCTCAATCCTCACCACTGACATCAGTGGTGAATGTTCACTGAGAATGAAAATAGATACACACAGTATTTTCAGTTACAGCTCTCTGCACCAAACACAATTCCCCTTAAGAGCACACAGGGAGCACACTTCAGTCTTGGGACTGGACTTCCTCTACAGGGTCCAAATAAGATTCCACCCTTCTCTCTTCAGAAATCAGTGCTCTGTGTCTGTGTTCCAAGTAGCTCACACACACACACACACACACACACACACACACACACACACACACACACACACACACACACACATTTTGAGATTTGATTTTCACATGGAAACACACTTAGAAGAGGCTGGCACAGATTTACCTGCTATGCCACCTCCACCCAGACTATAAGGTAGATTCACTACCACCAGCCAGCTACTCTAAGGCTCTTACCAGGATACCCATTTACTGTTAGTAAAATTAATACTTACAGAAATGGTAGTGTTAACCAATCAGCAAGACTTTCAGGAGTGTGATACTACAGTGCTACTAAATAAATGCAAATGCTCTCAATGGTTAAAATATATTCTAATAGACCAGCCACAATGAAAGATTTAGATATATTTAATAAATCAAAAAATAACATGAGAATACTAAGTATCTATTTACAATAAACACCAGAGTTTCAATTCACAGGAAATATAAAAAATAACAGATGGAAAGACTTGGATAGTAACAGAAAACAATACTTTTAGTTAATCTCACTATATTTTCCTAAGTGACTGAAGAATTACTGTTCACTAGTTAAGTTACTTACTAAAGCAAGGCAAGATGAAGGGGTGAGTGATTGCGTCAGTTCTAAAACAGAGTGCCGAATGTCTATCACATATCTCACTAGTACCTAAATACAATTTCAGTGCTAGCTACAGAATGACATCACATCTGGTCAGCTGACTCTGTGGTTCTCATACTACCCCTCACTAGAAACTTGAGCCAGGATCTGGCACAGATGTGTCACAATTCACATGCAGAGCTTTGCCAAGGTTTATTCCAGCATCTGGAGACTAAAACAATTCCAATACTTCTGCCCTTCCTGCAGAGACTAACAAGCTACTCTCTGTCACCCCAGGACAATAAGAGCAGGTTCCAAGCCCAGATATTGCACCTCTGGCTGTGTTCAGGCCTGTTAGATAAAATCTTTATGACCTACACCAAGTCATTTAATTTCAAGCGATTTTACTAACGGTAAGCTAAGCTGAGCTTAACCCCTTCCCTTTCAGTATCCTCTGTTAAAATATATACACTTCAACAGTTAACAATACAGTCTGACATACATGTATATTTCTTTTCTGTCCAGCAGGCCCACTGCTTATACATTTTTAACACAAGCAACTTTACAAATACATTTTTAACATAAACATCTGTGCAAATCAGTTTGATATTCAAATGATATAATTCTTTACAAAACTCCAGCCAAGTTATGCAGTCATATGTTACGCATACACTGCCCTTCTCTCTCTAGCATAGCTGGCACTACCTCACATCATCACAGTAGGTATTAATGAATCCCAAGGTCTGTCCATATATGCACTAAAGCCCAGATTTGTTGAGCTTTAAGCCCCCAAACAGTGAGCACATCACCCCGCTCACATCTGGGTAATACAGTCTCATTTTTATTCTTATTCTCGGTCGGCCCGCTCTTTTTACAAACAGTTTTAATTACACTTTGTTGCTGCTCTCTTTTGTTTCCTGCCATCACTGCTGCTTTTGTTTTTATTACTGAATTCTCTGCTGCAACAAAACCAGACCCCTGCTGCCACATTACCTGATTTTAGAACTTTCAAAAAGGCTATCAGCAAACCACATGAAACAGCAGAACTGAATTATTTGCAACAGAACATCACCTACAAACCCTTTTGATGCCGGTACTGTTATCTCCACCACTTTAGTTGCCTCAGTTCATTCTCTGAGATGGCTAAATTTTATTTATGTTATTATTTTATTTAACATTTGTTTCTTTGTGGAGGCCCAGGGAGAAAAGCTGCCAAACTATGGCAAAATATGCGACGGGGACTTATGAATATTCATTACAGATAAACATTATTTCAATAACAAGGCAGGCAATGAGCATTTTTCAGATATCATTATAGGAAAGCATATAATAAATGATGCCTGCCTTATGGACTCAGCATCCGTAACTTTGGGACTCTGGGGAAAATGCTGCTCATTTGTATGATCCACCACACAGGAACCTTAATATGCACTCTGATACTCCATACCAAACAAATTTTTCTCCAAATGATCTTTCTACCTGCAAACATTCCATAGATTTTCTTCTCCTTTCTTCCATATGCTGCTGCTTTCCTTAGGCCTCTTCCTGGCTGTTGTAGTAGCGGTCAGGCACCATCTAGCAGCTCCAAACAGTAGAGGAAGTTCCCTGATGTCCTGGTTAAATTTACTCCAGTAGTGTAAATACTACCTTGGGTCTCCCATAAAAGGGGGCTACTAGCCTAGTAAGAGTGACTCTGTCAAAGGATAAATAAATATTCCTTAAATATGAATAATTTTGTTTTTAAAATATTTCATAATATTTAATTTTGAAGACTGTTGCTAAATAACCTACCTTTAGAAGCACAAATGTTTTAGAAAGCAGATGAGAAAGGATTGCTCCATATACTTGGAATACAATATTCTGTAGGATATATGATTTTAAAACATAAGTAAGTGAGTTTTGATGAATGATAAATATGCTTAAAAAGAACATTTAGGAGAATTAATTTGAAAACTATTTTGTATTTTATAGATGAAATAAATGATAAAGAATGTGGAAAAAAAGAAAACAAAACATATTTACTTATTATACAACTCCCCCCCATTAATATTCAAAAACGTGCACGCTAATTGGTCAGCATGCACGTTGTAAATCAGAGTTATATTAATGGAAAAAGGTCTGGTCGCCCGGACTTTTTCCATTACTATAACTCTTTTTTCTCACTGTTTTGCTATGTTAAATGAGTTTAACATAGTGAGACAGCTTTAAAAAAAGCAACTGAGATTCTCCGTTGCTTTTTTTTAAAGCTGTCTCGCTATGTTAAACCCATTTAACATAGCGAAAACAGTTTGTAAAAAGCAACAGAGAGCTTGCTTTCTCCGTTGCTTTTGCCCACAGTTCTGATGTACTGCGTAGGCATATGCATGCGCAGTACATCAGAACTGCCGCAGAATACCAGACAGCTGCGGAAGGGCAGCAAGGAGGCATTATACAATGCCATTATTTAAGAAAAGTAATTATTTTTTTTCTTAAATAATGTCATTGTATAACAGCAATAACCCACTTCTGAGTGTGGGTAATGCTGGATTTACCAACGGTTGGCATTGTTTGGCCACTCGGGCTTCACCCTTGTGACCAAACCACGCCAACCGTGGGTAAATCCAGCATTACCCACACCCAGGTGTGGGTTATTGCTATATTCTTGCCTCCTACAGACAGGAATGCATGAAGAAATGTTATATAATATAGCAATAACCCATGGCTGGGTGCAAGTAATGCTGCATTTTCCCAAGATTGGTATGATTCAGTCACTAGTGCGAATCTCAAGTGACTAAACAAAACCATCAGTGGGTAAATCCAGCATTAACAACAGTGAACAATGGGTTACTGCTATTCTTAAATAATGTCTTTGTTATATAGCGCTGTGGTGCCCTTCTGCTTTTTTCCCGGTATCTTGGGGATTTCTTGATGTACTGCACATGCATATGGGACTTGCATTCCCATGGGTATGCAGTACATCAGTGCTTTAGAAAGGAAGGAATGCAGAAAGAAATTTCTCTGTTGCCTTTTTTTTAAAACAAAAAAATAAAAAACACACTGCTAATTAGGAGCTCTGGTTTTCATAATGTACTTGATTATACTTGTATTTTCTTTGTCCCATCTCTCTTACTTCTGAAGTGTCCTCATTTCTAAGTTTTTTTTTTTTTTAAAGTAAAGAAAATTTGAATCTCCGTAGCGTATATTAATAGAAGAAAGTCCGGAAACTGGACTTTTCTCTATTGGTATATGCTGGATTTTACAATGGGCACACTAGTTGGGCTGACCAATCAGAGTGCACGTTTTTGAATGATACTAGTCACTCATTATATGACAAGAAATGGGAAGTGTAAGACGTTTTGAATAGAATATTATGGTTATGGCATAAACTTGGAGGTTAAACCTCAGTTTAATGATTAATATACTACAAATGTAGATTTTGTGTGTGTGTCTGTGTGTGTGTGTGTGTGTGTGTGTGTGTGTGTGTGTGCATGTATATATATATATATATATATATATATATATATATATATATATATATATATATATATATGGGTCCCCTTCACATGATCGACTTTTCACAAAGTCGAAATTCATATGGCCGAGATCATATGATTGATTTTTGTAAAGCCGACCATGGGGAACCGCTATCTCTGTACAGTGCGGAATGAGAAAATTTCCCTCTTCCGCACTATAGTGCGATCTCAGAGTTGCTATATTTAAGTTATGGGGGGTGTAGGGGGAGTGCAGGGGGGCAGAGCTTTAAGGTAAGTGTTGGTTGTGTTTTAGTATTTACTTTACATGTTCGGCTTTTCAAAAGTCGATCATATGGTCCCGGCCATATGAATTTCGACTTTGTGAAAAGTCGATCATGTAAAGTAGACCCATATATATATATATATATATATATATATATATATATATATATATATATATATATATATGTTCACAATTGTAATAAAGAAACTGCTTTGCTCTTTTGGTCATATCATCAAACTAACTATCATCAAACTAAAATACTGAAAAACAGACAAGTTTCGAATCAGAAGGTCGAACATGGTTTTACCATCGTGCCACTATTCGATATAGCCCAGATAAGGGTACACTTCTGTCCATCCTTTGTATGTTCTTTTATGTTTTTTGCAGGGGGGCACAACCCCTTGCACCCCCCACACCACCTGCAAATTATATATACCGGCTCAAAGATTGCACTACAGTGAGGAAAAGGATAAATTCCCTGTTCGCCACTGTACCGCGACCTCCATTCACAATACCGAACTCAAACGACTGAATCACGCTTCACATTCATTATTGTCAATTCATAGTAGTCTGGTCCAGCATTCTGCCTCTTTGAAACTGCACTTTTTACCAAATGCCATTTGATCCCCTGCAGTCTGAGATTTTAATAATAAACTTATATATACATAGATATTCACACACACACACACACACACACACACACACACACACACACACACACACACACACACACACACACACACACACACACACACACACACACACACACATATGAATATTGTATGGATGGATCTCCTTCAGAAGCTCAAAGTTTCAAAACTTCAAACTTCAAACAACCAAGACCATAAGATCAAAGTTTTGAAACTTCAAACACTTTGAATGGAGGTTGATGTACAGCATGGAATGGGATATTTACTATTTTCCACATTGTAGTGCGATCTCGGAGTTGGTATATTTATTTAGCAGGGGGTGTGGGGTGAGGGGGTGCAGGGGACTTGCCCCCCTGCAAAAACTTAAAACATTTTTTTTCTTTTTTTCATTTCATCTTCGAAGTTTCACAACATCAATCTTCTGGTCTTGGCCATTTGAAGTTCAAAGTTTTGAAAATTTGAGCTTTAGAAGTAGATTCATATGTGTGAGTATATGTATGTGTGAGCAGGGGGTGGGGGGGGGGGGGGTGCAGGGGACTTGCCCCCCTGCAAAAACTTAAAACATTTTTTTTCTTTTTTTCATTTCATCTTCGAAGTTTCACAACATCAATCTTCTGGTCTTGGCCATTTGAAGTTCAAAGTTTTGAAAATTTGAGCTTTAGAAGTAGATTCATATGTGTGAGTATATATATATATATATATATATATATATATATATATATATATATATATATATATATATATATATTGAAAGACCACATCGTCAAATTTTAATTCAGCAAGACCAGTTCATTGAAACTCCACTATATCAACAATGCAAATAGAGTCCTGTTTCATCAAACCTACTCTTGCAAATGTTCCCAGAAAGAATTGTGAAAATAAATAAGTATTACTCAAAAAGATTTAACTTTACTTACAGTTTTTAGTACCATTGCTATAGCAGTCAGTTATGGATGATCACACTGCAGTTATAAGAGCCGTTACTGCATTGCAAAACAGTATGTAAGAAAAACTTTATTCCTGTTTAACATTTTGAATGGAGATTGCAGTACTGTGGGGATCGGGAAAGTTACCCTTACCCCCACTGTGGTACGATCTCGGATTTGATATATAAAACATACAGAGGGTGTAGGGGAGCATAGCTGACCACATGGGGGTGCAAAAGGGCTTGCCCCCCATTTAACCGTTGATATAGCTATTGCTTTTTGTTAAATTATATTTGTCAGTTGAGGAGGTGCTGTGACTGTAGCATCCTCTATGATCTGGATAGTAGGTTCAATGAAACAGGACTTGATGAGTTGAGTTATCTATATTGTAAGGTTTCATTGAACTGGTCTCGATGAATTAAAATTCAACAATGTGGTCTTTCCATTAGTGAAGAATATATATATATATATATATATATATATATATATATATATATATATATATATATATATATAGAGTCTGAAATGTATTGTTTTGCAAGAAAATAAATATAATCCTCTATTTGACAGCATGGTAACACTGTAACAAATTAGTATTTTTTTTTAAATGCGTGTTTCAAAATTTGAACTTATTGACAACTAATTACTTCGGTGACACGTTTACCCTACTGATGAGGAGGTTTTGTGTTTTTTTGAATCCCAAGTGCACGCATGACTCCACTTCTGCTATGTGCTGTACACCGTAATTACATAGACATACCAACATGTGAGACATGAATGCATCCACATTTGTTAAAGCAATCAGCAAAATGTACTAACCTCATGATGATGAGTGACCTTAGTGTATTGCATGATTTGTATACATCAGTGCTCACATGAAATGTGCAAATTAAAAATGTGTGCTATTAATACATTTAAATAGTCCTGAATTTTGTAGGTGTCCTCCTCAGATATTAATTTCTGTATGTAGAGATGTTTGCAAACATTTTTCCTGTTTGGAGTAGTTAAAGGCAAACCATCAGATAGTCTCCTTAGGAGATGCAAGCTTCTATCTTGTTGTTTAAATATAGCATTAATTATAGCATGTCAATCACATACCTGAATGACAAACAAGCAACATATACGTTTGTACCAAGCTTTCACATGATTTTGTGTCTTTGGTAGGCCTTCATCCAGTAGATCTGGGACATTAATAGGTTTATAGGTAAGTACTAGGCTAACTGCCCTTGATGGCAATTTTAAGGCTGGCCAGTTTCCCTTTTTATGCTCAAAATAACCTATCCCATTTGGTTATAGATTGGTCTTGCCCATCCCATGGTCAATAATTATATATTACTCCAAATGAGAAGAAATGGGAACATACCATAGGCAATTTGAGAGGACCTATACATGGGATAAAGCATTTAGGAACTGCTACTTGTCCATTAGCAGTATGGGGGGGGGGGGCAGTCATGGGTTAAAATTTCTGTTTCTCATTCATAGGGTTTAGTTGCACTTGAATATGAACAGAGGATGAACTTTGTTTTATGTGGATGGGAACTCTGTTCCACAGCAGCATTATCTATCCTCTGTGAGATATACTTGTCTCTCCAAACTATTCTGTTTATGCCACAGAAGAGATTTAGATCCCATACCATTTGACTTGCTGATATGCAGTAAATCCATCAATAATGGGTTGCAGAATGCCTAGTATGCTAGACACAGGTCACGTCTTAGTAGTCTGTAGGACAGAGCTTTGATTCAGTCCATTTAGGATATGTTGTTTAAGTCTAGTATCCCTTTATTCCACAAGTAATCAAATACTGGAGGAAAACAGACTGCATATGTAGTATGTGTGGTAAACTTGTATTATTTACCTAACACACAGGTATCTTCTATGTGCTGTAAGTGTCTTCTACAGACAATGTTTCACAGACTGCAGAACATGCTTGTTCACATCCATCATACATTAAGAATCAGGTACACATTAGTATTCGGCATACAGTATGACATTCTGTATTTGACCCATATTTTGCACTTAGATGCAATGATTGTATCACACACTACATGTTTTGTCAAACATGAAAGGAGCATCCATTGACATTTGCCCCACATGAGTTGTGTTTAATACTTTTAATAGAGGCATACTTGGGAAGTCACATATTATGCGTGATGAGTGGTAGCACATTCCTGTGTAGACATTTCAAGCCCAGTCTGCTGAAACACATTGTACATATGGACTGATTTTGTAGACATAATAGAAAATAAAGGAAAACCCTTTCTGTTGGCCAGCCTTCCCAAGACCATGCAGTGCGTACATTTTTGTATATGGCAATCCGTTTGATAGGCATGTGCCATTAACTATCCATACTCAACATGTTTTTATATTTTCAGCTGGACTGATAATTACAATGTCCAAAGAAGTCAAAGGGTCATTATGTCTTTGCTATAACTAAGATGGATTAATGCTAGAGAGTGTTAATGGTATAAATGACCCCATGGCTATACTTGCAGGTCACTCCCTAGCTAACTGTGCCATTCTATCATCTTAGGTCACTCCCTGGTAACTGACTGTGCCATTTTTTTCATCTTAGGTCCCTCCATAGTAACTGATTATGCCATTCTGTCATCTTAGGTCCCTCCCGAGTAACCAACTGTGCCATTCTATCATCTTGGGTCCCTCCCTAGTAACTGACTGTGCCATTCTATCATATAGGCCCCACCCTAATAACAGACTATGCCATTCTATCATATTAGACCCCACCCTAGTGACTGACTGTGCCATTCTATCATCTTAGATTCCTCCCTAGTAACTGACTGTGCCATTCTATCATCTTAGGTCCATCCATAGTAAACGACTGTGCCATTCTATGATCTTAGGCCCCTCCCTAGTAACTGACTGTGCCATTCTATCATATTAGGCCCCATCCTAATAACTGACTGTGCCATTCTATCATATTAGGCCCCACCCTAGTAACTCACTGTGCCATTCTATCATATTAGACCCCACCCTAGTAACTGACTGTGCCATTCTATCATCTTAGGTTCCTCCCTAGTAACTGACTGTGCCATTCTACCATTTTAGGTCCCTCCCTATTAACTGCCTGTGCCACTCTATAGCCTTAGGTCCTTCCCTAGCAACTGACTATGCCATTCTATCATCTTAGGTTCCTCCATAGTAACTGACTGTGCCATTCTATCATATTAGGCCCCACCCTAGTAACTGACTGTGCCATTCTATCATCTTAGGTCCCTCCCTAGTAACTGATTGTACCATTCTATCATCTTAGGTTCCTCCATAGTAACTGATTGTGCCATTCTATCATCTTAGGTTCCTCCATAGTAACTGATTGTGCCATTCTATCATCTTAGGTTCCTCCATAGTAACTGACTGTGCCATTCTATCATCTTAGGTCCCTCCCTAGTAACTGACTGTGCCATTCTATCATCTTAGGTCCCTCCCTAGTAACCGATTGTGCCATTCTATCATCTTAGGTCCCTCCCTAGTAACTGATTGTGCCATTCTATCATCTTATGTTCCTCCATAGTAAACGACCGTACCATTCTATCATATTAGGCCCCACCCCAGTAACTGACTGTGCCATTCTATCATATTAGGCCCCACCCTAGTAACTGACTGTGCCATTCTATCATCTTAGGTCCCTTCCCAGTAACTTATTGTGCCATTCTATCATCTTAGGTCCCTCCATAGTAAATGACTGTGTCATTATATCATATTAGGCCCCACCTTAGTAACTAACTGTTCCATTCTGTCATCTTAGATCCCTTCCTAGTAACTGATTGTGCCATTCTATCATCTTAGTTTCCTCCATAGTAAATGACCATATCATTCTATCATCTTAGGCCTCACCCTAGTAACTGACTGTGCCATTCTATCATATTAGGCCTCACCCTAGTAACTGACTGTGCCATTCTATCATCTTAGATCCCTTCCTAGTAACTGACTGTGCCATTCTATCATCTTAGGTCCCTCCATAGTAAATGACCGTACCATTCTATCATATTAGGCCCCACCCTAGTAAATGACTGTGCCATTCTATCATCTTAGATCCCTCCATAGTAACTGACTGTGCCATTCTATCATATTAGGCCCCACCCTAGTAACTGACTGTGCCATTCTATCATATTAGATCCCTTCCTAGTAACTGATTGTGCCATTCTATCATCTTAGGTCCCTCCATAGTAAATAACTGTGTCATTCTATCATATTAGGCCCCAGCCTAGTAACTAACTGTGCCATTATATCGTATTAGATCCCTCCCTAGTAACTGATTGTGCTATTCTATCATCTTAGGCCCCACCCTAGTAACTGACTGTGCCATTCTATCATATTAGATCCCTTCCTAGTAACTGAGTGTGCCATTCTATCATCTTAGGTCCCTTCATAGTATATAACTGTGTCATTCTATCATATTAGACCCTACCCTAATAACTGACTGTGTCATTCTATCATATTAGGCCACACCCTAGTAACTGACTGTGTCATTCTATCATATTAGGCCCTACCCTAGTAACTGATTGTGCCATTCTATCATATTAGGCCCCACCCTAGTAACTGACTGTGCCATTCTATCATATTAGGTCCCCCCTATTAACTGATTGCGCCATTCTATCATCTTAGATCCCATCCCTAGTAACTGATTGTGCCATTCTATCATCTTAGGTCCCTCCATAGTAAATGACTGTGCCATTTTATCATATTAGGCCCCACCCTAGTAACTGACTCTGCCATTCTAGCATATTAAGCCCCACCCTAGTAAATGACTGTGCCATTCTATCATATTAGGCCCCACCCTAGTAACTGACTGTGCCATTCTGTCATATTAGGCCCCACCCTACTAACTGCCTGTGCCATTCTATAGCCTTATGTCCCTCCATAGAAACTGTCTGTGCCAGTCTATTAATTTATTTGCATTTGTTTACCAGGATAGTCCATTGGACAGAAGTGAGCCAATTTTCAGTGGAAGGCCAGGAAGAAAAGCTCCACAATGCCATAAACATTATTGAGGAGAATAACATACAATGTGAATAAATGTCAACTGTATATGCAACAAAGGTAACAGAGGTAATAATTGGTTGAATTAATGGTAAAACACAAATTGAAACTAGATGAACAAGAAAATTAAAGTGATTAACATTGCATAAATGTATCAGGCATTAGAATAGTGAGGCATTCACAAAATGGTAATAACAGTATTAAGCTAAGGCAGTTAGGTTTTGAAAGGTAAAGTTTTGGCCCAAGTGCAGTGCCACATAGTAGATAGGTAGTTTCATACAGAAGTTTTGAAGGAGGCAACATTCAGAGTAGTTCTTATGGCTTGTGGTGGGGCATTCCAATGTTTGGCTACAGAGCAAGAGTAAAGTAGATGGCCGCATGGCAGGTTTGTTTTTTCTATCATCAGAAGGTGCTGATTCTCAGATCTGAGAGGCCTCCTTGGATTGTAGGGACTAAATATCAAAGAAAGAGCTGGGCAGTCTAATGGTCTGAAGATTATTGTGTGTGCTGTTGTTAATTGTAGGTAGGTGAGGTAATGTGGGAGTTCAAGCCAATTTAGTTTGTGTAGGGTGGTACAATGATGATTAGTGTGTTTGGAGTTTGTAGCGAACTTAGCAATTTTGTTATAATAAATCTCAACTTAGCTTTTAGAGAGAATTGGATGTTAGTAAATAGAGGTGCACCATATATGCGAGAAGGTAGTAGTTAAGTGGAAGCAAGGGCTTGTTTTGCGGAGAGGCTAAGAATGTATTTATACCTATAAAGGATTGCAAGCTTTTGGTGAGTTTTGCTGATGCTATTATGTATGTGTAAGTCAAATTTCAGGTGTTTGTCTAAAATTACCCATAATAATTTTGTATGGATAACAACCTCAATTGTTGTGTTACTTTGTGAATCTATAGTGAAACGTGCTTTGTTTAGGGGTGTTGTTTTCTTAGGTGTGAATAGTATGGCCTTGGTTTTGTTTGGGTTAAGGGTTAAATGATTATTATACATCCAGGTTTCAGTACAGGTAAAGGACATTTTGAGTTATTTGTTGAAGATGAGAAATGGAATCAGCAGAGCATATAATAGTCAAGTCTGCTTATTGAATAAGAGACCCCTGACAGAGTGAAGGATGAAAACTATTAATGACAATACTGAATAGGAGGGGTCCTAGTACAGAGCCTTGGGGGTCCCGAGTGGAGCTGTTAAGATATGGAGAGAGGGAGGGTTGCCATTTAGCAGTCTGTTGTCTATCTGCTAAGTAACTTGAGAACCAATTGAATAAGGAGGAAGGCCAAATATAGAAAGCTGGGTTAGAAGTAGAGGGTGACAGACCGTATCAAATGTTTTTGAAAGGACTCAAAATAAGGAGAAAACAATTTTACTAGCATCTCAGGCTATATTAACTGTGTCCACAAAAGATGTGAGGGCAGTTGTAGTACTATGGCCTGGCCAAAATCCATTCTGTGAGGGATAAAGGATTTGGTTGTGAAGTAGAAAGTGTATAAGTTGAATATGAATACATTGTTCTAAGATCTTGGAAATAGGACAAAGAATAGCAACAGGTCAGAAGTTTGAAATATCAGTGCTGTTGCCACATTTGTGTAGAGGAGGAATACATGTTTTCCAGATTTTAGGAACGTAGGACGCTTGGATGGGTCTGTTAAGAAGTATACTTATGGGGAAGGCAATAGCATCAGATGCCAGCTGTAGCTATTCTGCAGGTAGGTTGTTAGGAGCATTAAAGCAAGGTTTGAGCTTGAGAAGTAGTCTTTTTATTGTAACAGTTGGTATGGGTGTAAAAGAGAAACTGGCTGAAGAGCGGGTAGTGGTATCATGTAAAGAACTGGATGGTGTCATAGGGTTTGAGCTGAAGGGAGCTTGAGAAAAATTAGCAGTGATGTTTGGTATGGTGTTGATAAAATATGAATTACAGAGAGTGGCTGTTTCTTGAGATGTTTTGTTAAGATGCAGACATGGGTTGCTCTTAGAGCCTGGATTTAGCTGTGATGTAATGGAATTCCAGAATTTTGGTGGGGTTGCTTATGACTGGTCTGAAGTTTTTGATAAAGTTTTTTTTGTCATTGTTTCTATACTTTGTCACTGACTTGCATAAGTTGCTTAGTGGGCTTAGACAGAAGATGGGGTTCATTTTAATCCTCTTGTGATGAAGAGGTGCTAGGCTGTTTAGAGTTTCAAGATTCAACTGTCTCATCTAGAGGGAGGATTTTTAACATGTACCAGTTAATCTTTTTTAAGGTGTCTGTGAGGATTAATGGGTTAAAGTTAGTCAGGTTTCTTATTTGTTTATATTAATGTTGATTTTGAAAGTGGGAAGCATTATGGTGAACAAAGGTAGGGAGGTGATCAATGAGGTTGTTTGGGAGTGTACCAGCAGAGGATATTTTATTAGGGTCAGAAACCGGAATCCAGTCTAAAGTTGAGCTATTGTCCTTGTTTCTATTAGGTCTGGCTGGAGAAGTGATAAGCTGAGTAAAATTAAATAGATGAATATTTGAAGATGGGAAGTCAGAGCAGAGGTCTAAATAATTGATCCTTATGTCACCGAAAATGATAGTTTTATTTTTAATATTATATGAAATCCAGTCAAGGATCTCTTCCAGTAAGGGTATGTTGATGCCAGGGGGGAATGTACAGAACTATGAGACGTAATTTTTAGTATTCATTTTTAGGAAAAAAATTGGAATTTCAGCATTAGAAAATTGTGGAATAAAATTTGTATACTGGATCTAAGTCGTAGGTCCTTGGAAAAAACAGTGCATCACTGCCTCATTTTAAGGGGTATCAATCTTAAAACTGCAAACCTGGACGGAGAAACTCTGAGTGCTTAATTTAAGCTTTTAGCCAGGTGTCAGTAGCAGCAATGATATCTGGCTGATTGTGGACAATCCATGCGTGAAAGGCTGAGATGTTATTATCAATGCTTTACAAGTTAAGAATAACCATATACAGAAATTTCCAGCAAGTTTTGGTGTAAGGTTGTATGGATGCTTTAGCTGATGTAAGTCTTGGACTGGGATGAATATATCCAAATAAGGGTAAAGTAGTTAGTCTGAGTGTGTGAAACAATTGCTGTTGGTTTCTGATAGGTTTGGTAAGGTGAGTTTAGTGGAAAGAAATGGTTGTTTTTTGTGGGAGTATTTTGATTTTGTGTAAGAGGAGATGATTTATTTGATAGAGGCTAGAGATATGTCTGTGTAGCTTTTAGATTGGTTAGATAAAGTGTAGAGTATTTAGGGGGCAGGAAAATGGGGTTGAGTGTGATGAAAAGTGAAGAGGGTAGTACGAGTGTGCAAGACAGATACATGGTGGAAGGAATATCAGAAGGAGAGAGTTTATAAATGATTAGCAGCAGAGCGTGTGAAGGTAATGCAAGATGAGTAAAAGGTTAAGTAGAGCACAAAGCGATTAAAGTAGCAAGCTAAAAGGTAAGGCGTAGAAGGAGAAAAGGCAAAGGTTATGTAGAATAAACAGTGATTAAAGGATGGATTAACAAGGGATAGGAAGAAGCAAAAGGCTCATGTAGTACCTCGGGTGACTTCAAGTGAAGAGAAAAGGTAGCTCCCTTAGCTTGGGTGATGGTATCACACACCAATAACTGTAATAGCTGTAGTAGCACAACGTCCTTCAAGCTGATGTATTCCAGTTTAAACACCCAGAGAGTCTCAGCACAAACTGGAAAGTAGATCAATCATGAAATAATAATAAACAAAACTGCAAGTCTGATAAATAAATTTGTACTGAACGAACAAACACAGTTAAGCACTTTAATCCCACCATTTGGTACTTCATCAGAACAGTATTTGCAAGCATAATCAAAGTATATAAAGACATTTGAAAATAAAACAGCCAATGTGAAATGACTTCCAATAAAGTAATACAGAATTCTTAAAGTGAAGCTGTCAAAGGGATTTATTAATGTTTTTCTTCTGAATGGCATAGTTATGCTCATAAATCTCCCTGCATAGTTGTCTTTCTGTTTTGCCTATACAGAAATTATTACATCCATTACAGACCGCAAGGTAAACAACCCCTTTAGATTCACAATTCTCACTCTCCAATGTGACATCTATGGGGGTGTTTCTCTATGAACCTTGTTCTTGTGTAGAATTTATTTACATTGATTACAAAACCCACAGCACTTAGTACCCCTACTTAAACTTCTGGGTAGGTCTGTTTTAAGATGTTCTAAAATGTTTTTGATATTTCTGTCTGTTTTATAGGCAAATCTTGCTGTCTCCACCAGATGTGTCAAAAATTCAATGTTAGGCTTAAAAATGCACAAAAATTGTTGTGTAAAATAATACCCAATTTCTATATTAGCAACACATAATTCTATTACATACCCTTAGGGGCTTTTGTAGACAGAATATTAAAAAATTCTCTATGTCCCATTAAACACATAATCAAGGATTCATGGGACGTTTTGAGGAAGATAAAACTGCTTTTATGCAATTGATGTGGTAGATGTATTTATCTCCATTCCACACAAGGAAGGCTTGGATTTGTTCCAGCATGCTATTATTGAACTGACCACTTTAGATAATTCCATAGTAAGTTTTATAACGGAAATTGTAAGCATTATTTTACACAACAATTTTATTACATTTGAGGAGGGATATATTAAACAACTCAGAGGGGTGGTGATGGGTGCAAGCTGTGCTCCTTTGTATGCCAATCTTATTATGCACAGCTGGGAACAAAAATTCATACTAAGTTTAACAAATAGTGGCATAAATATTTGCATGTTTTGGATGATATCTTCCTCCTGTGGAAGGATCTGGAAGAATTCCTTTCCTACATTAATTCCACAACTACAGTTTTGAAATTCACACACACAATCCAGTCATATGATCAATTTGGATGTTACATTGTATAAGGATGTATCACAAGGATATTTTGGTTCCTTGGTTTATAGAAAATTAACATTTTCAAACAGTTACTTGGAACATATCAGCAGTCATCTTAAACACACAAAAAATACATATATTTAAAGGGAAACTAGTGCGAGCTGTCAGAATGTGTTTTGACTTGACTAAAGGAAGAGGTGTACAGATTAACAGACATGTTTCTGGACAGAGGTTATCCCCTTACTATCTTAGAAAGTCTTGGTGAAGAAATTCTCACAGGGTGGAGTAAAAAATTCATACCCCTCTTAGGAACAGAGGACAAAATGGATGGATTACCTCCTAGAGGTCTGAAAGAAATCCCCACTAACTTCACCAGTTCTATGGTGCTTCCTTTTCGTCCACATTCAAAGGAAATTAGAAACATCTTACTGAAAAACTGGTGCATTTTTAAGGGTAACTGAATTTTTGACACATCTGGGGGAGAGACACCAAGATTTGTTTATAAAACGGGTAGAAATATCAAAAACATTTTAGAACATCCTAAAAAGACCTCCCAGAAGTATCAGTAGGGGTACTAAGTGCTGTGGCTTTTGTCGTTAATGTAACTACATTCTACACAAGAACAAGTTTCAAATAGGGGCCCCCTCCCAAAGATGTCACAGAGTGCAGGAATTGTGAAACTAAAGGGGATGTTTACCTTGCAGTCTGTAATAATTATGATACAGGCAAGACAAAAAGACAACTTACACAAGAGGATTTATGAGCATAATAATGCCATTAAAAAGAAAAACATTAATAACTCTCTTTGTAAACATTCTCTAGTATGTTCCACATTCACTGGATTCTACTTTGGTATACTTGACATAGTACCCCATTCACCCAGAGGAGGGGCATGGGAGGAAGAACTGAGACTGAATGCAGTTACTTCACCAGGTATCAGTGAATATACATCTAATACTCCTATACTTATGATAAGGGCAGCTAAGCTTTGAAACAAAAGTATGCTCTTAGCGATGCGCTACATAAATATTTTTTCTGTCGTGCTTTTTAGGTATTTTCCTTATCAGTACCAGGTTTGCATTTATGTGATTTTTATAGTTTTTAACAGTCTTTAGTAGTTTCTACATGTATTAGCACAAATTATTTTAGGCCAGTATTTTTTAAAGAATGATTGTGTTTTTTAATAAAAATGTTTTAACACAGGTAAGGTAGCAAACAATTTATGTAAAACACAAGTCTTGCAGAATATTCCACATGTACTGACAGTTTCACTTTAAGAATTCTGTATTACTTTATTGGAGCTCATTTCTCATTGTCTGTTTTATTTTCACATGTCTTTATACACTTTGATTATACTTGCAAACACTGTTCTGATGAGGTCCTGAATGGTGGGATGAAAGCACTTAACCATGTTTGTTCCTTCAATACATGTTTTTGATTTAGCAGGCTTGTAGTTTTGTGTTTATTATTTCAACATTGCTTTACATTACAGTTTGTGCTTGGACTCTCTGGGTGTTTAAACTGGAATACATCAGCTTGAAGAGTGTTGTGCTACTACAGCTATTACAGTCACTGCAATGTGATACTATGACATAAGCTAAGGGAGCTACCTTCTCTCTCTTCATCTGAAGTCACCCGAGGTACTATGTCAGCCTTCTGCTTCTTCCTAGTTTCGCATTGGCTGCAAGGACACATGCTGGTTTTGAATTTTTAACAGGGGATAGTATAAAGTAAAGATGAGTTAGAGACTAGTTGGAATACTAGCAGATATGTCTGTCTTAGTTTCATAGTTTCATAGTTTAGTACTAGGCTATCTGCCCTGGGGCATTTGTAAGCCTAGCCATAGTGATGTGGCTTTCGCCACCCCATAAAATGGTAGAAGAATGCACAGAATAGATTTAGAAAACTGTGCCTCTGTCTAGCAGTGACACAGTGAAGTTCCCCTTATATAATAGAATTAGTTTACTGTGCCCCTGCCTAGTAGTGACACAGATGTGACCCCTGGTGTAAACTTACAATCTCCCATCCACTCATCAAGATTTCTGTTGAAGAGAGTCAGTGAGGGGCTCTGCCTAACATGAACTGGGATCTTGTTCCAGAGCATGGTAAGCCTCTGGGTTATGAATCTATCCCTCCAGCATGTCCTATTCATACTTGTGCCGAGGTTTAAGTCTTTAGCTCTCGTGGTTCTGATAGATTTGGATTTTTTGAAGTGGAGCATGTCCATCAGTTCCTGATTGGACATGGCCTTGTATGTCAGGCAGAGATCACCTCTGAGCAGGCGGTATGCTACTGAATAGAGCTGGAGTTTCTTTAGTCTGGCAGAATAAGACATATGTTGGAGACCCTTGATCCTCTTGGTGAGGTACTTCTGTGGTCTCTCCAGCTGTTGCAAATGCCGGGTGAGGTACATACCAAATGGGGCATTGTACTCAATCATGGGTCTGATGAGGGAGGAGTATAGGGGTACAATGACATCCTTGGATCTGGATGTGAATCCCTTCATGATAAGGTGTGCAAGGTAGAATGTTTTTCTAACCACTTTGGCAACGTGGGTGTCAAATGAGAGGTCGCTGTCGACTTGGGTCCCTAGGTCTCTGATTACTTTTTCCGTACTCAGTGGGTTGCTGTCTATGTGATAATTTGTGGGTACTTTGTTTTTCCCAAAGGGGATGACTATACATTTTTTGGCATTTAGTTTAAGGCCATGACTCCGGCACCATTTGTCCATTTCTGTGAGGCCTTTTTGTAGGATGTATGTGTCTGCTAGTGTATCGACTATGGCGCCTAGTTTGCAGTCATCTGCGAACTTTGTCAGCCACAACCCTCCCATGTTTGCTTTAACATCTGAGAAATAAATGCCGAACAAGAGGGGTCCCAGGACAGATCCCTGTGGGACACCACTTGTGTCTGGCTTTGAGTCTGACATGGCTCCAGTGATTTTAACTTTATGGGTTCTGTCCTTTAGCCAGTTTGCAACCCATCTAGTGACATAAGGGTTTACGTTTAAGCTGTTGAGCTTATCTATGATGCCTGAGTGGGGTAGTAAGAGGTAGTAAGATTTATATTGATTAAGTGGGAAAGTAGTATCTGTTGGGATTAGATAGTAAATTAGAGAATGGGAATCATGGGGAAGTATGTGAAGGAGGGAAGAGGATTGGATATGTATAAAATCAGGAAGGGTAGTGGCTGGGTTGTGGTTGGACAGTGTACAGAGTGGGATGAGCTATAAGAGTATAAGTGTAGAGGTAGTGGGGGTGGGTAGGAATTTTAGGTAGGGTAGGAGTGGAATGGAGTGGGCTGACCTACTATCAAGGTGTACAGACAAGAAAAACAATCACTAGAGACCTTAAAGGTATGTCTATATCTTCTGAACTATAAACAGAAAAATTAAAAGAAGCTGTCCAAGAGTGCATTAGGATAAAGCTGAAAAGTTGTAGTGTTAAGCACTGCCAAATTCAGTAAACCTAGCACCCATACCTATAGTTTCCTATAATCCTTACCAAATTAAAATAAGTTTTTAGCCAAATCATCAAAGGTGAGAGCCGGATGGTTTCACCAATTTTTATTTATTTATTGATTTTTATTTATTTTACATTTGTTTACCGGGCTAGTCCAACTGGATATATTTCCATTTTCAGCAGAGGCCCGGGGAGAAAAGCTCCACATTTGGGTTAGTACAACAAGTAATTCAATAAAAGAAAGCAAAAAAAACAATGATTAGTAAAAAAAAGTACATACAGAATTAAGGTGGAAACAAAAAATATATGAGAAAGTTTATGCTAGTGAGGACATATTACTTCTATTTACATTATAGGAGTAGGGGAGTTAAACTTAGTAGGATATTCAAAGAGAGAAATATATATAAGCAAAAGAAAAAATGTAACCATCTGGAATTTTTAATTAACATGAAACAGAGACTAATTAACAAAGGTATTCGGAGCTAGTTCTTCAGATGGGAGAGAGTCATAAGATTAGTCAGGATTGATGCATGGGCATAGCCAGAGAGTCTTTAGGTGTTGTTTGAGTTTTTGTTTAAAGAGGAAAGGTGATGTCATAGTACTTAGAGTGGTAGGTAGTGAGTTCCAGTGTTTACCTATGGTGTTAGAAAAAAGTGAATCGCCTGCAATGTTATTGGACTTAGTTAGCTTCACAAGAGGTTTATTAGAGGAGCACAGTGAATTTAGATTAGAATAGGGAGATATAAGATCAGAAAGTATGGGGGTATTTTCTGGTTGGTAAAATAACCTGTGTATAAAGGTAAGTTGGGAGACTAGTAGGGTATTGTTCAATTCTAGCCAGTTTAGTTGTAATAGATTAAGACAGTGGTGAGTTCTAAATGGATTTCCAGTAGCAAATCTAGCAATGCCATTGTATGCATTTGCTAGTTTAGTAAGGTTTTTTTTCTTTAAGTTAGTGTATATGGGAGAGGCATAAAGAAGAGTGGAAATAAGATGAGATTGAGCGAGTGTAATTTTAGCCTGTGAAGATAGAAAGTTTTTAATTCTAAATAAGGAGCCAAGTTTTCAATTTACAGTTTTGATAGTGTTATTAATGTGGTTTTCAAAAGTGAGGTTATTGTCAATTGTAATACCTAAGAGTTTAGTGGTAGAGTCAGGGACTATGTGTGTGCCATTATTAGAGGTAATAGAGAAGTCAGTGAGGGGGGACTTCCTATTAGGTCTGAAAAGCAGGAGTTTGGTTTTGTTGGCATTTAAAAGTAGGCAGCGTTTCAAGAACCATGCCTCAACTATGGTAAATATGTTCTGTGTTAGGGTTTGTAGGTCAGAGGAGGTATTGGCAGAGCAGATGAGAGTTGAGTCGTCTGCATATTGAATGCATGTGGCTTGAGGTATTGCTACATGTAAGTCATTTATGAATAAAGAGAAAAGGAGGGGACCTAGGATGGAACCTTGTGGTACTCCAAGAGTGACTGGCAGAAGAGATGAAAGTGTGTTATCCCAGAGAACAGCCTGTTGCCTGTAACTAAGGTAGGAGGTAAACCATTGAACCGCATTGGTATCTAGTGAGAGAGATTCAAGGGTTTTTAGGAGCAGATGGTGGTTTACCATGTCAAAGGCTTTTGACAGGTCTAAGAAGAGAGCAGATGTTAGGATACTATTATTGCGGTTTTTATTGATACACTCGGTAAATGATAAGAGAGCGGTGGTAGTACTATGAAATGGCCTAAAGCCATGCTGGCATTTAGCTAGTAAATCGAATTGAGTTAAATGGTGCATTAGCTGATGATGAATACATTTCTCCATTATTTTTGCAAGGGGAGATAGGAGAGTATTAGGTCTGAAGTCAATATTTCATGATATGGAGGAGGGGGCCTCTAATGGCATGCTTGCTATGAGCAGGACAGTACAAACAGTCAATTGGTGAATATTTTAGAAATTAAAAACCTATTTTCTTTATATTTTCATAGGCAGTCCAGCAGTATGTTAGAAATATTTTAGAAATTAAAAACCTCTTTTCTTTAATGTTTCATAGGTAGTCCAGCAGAATAAGACTAAAGTAAAAACAAACTGCTCTATACAGTGGCAGTTCTGCCTGTAATATTTTGAAACCTTCGATAGGAATTAAACAGTGGATAGTCACCTTTTTAATTAGTGCAGTATGGTCGGGCTGTTATCTATAAGCCACACCGTGTAGAGACGACAGTTTCCTACAAATTCTTTAGAATTTAACTTTGAAATGTTTCTTGGTGCACTTTAGGGACCACAATACTGTATCCTAGTGTCCTAACTATGCATGCAGCTAGAGGGGCAGCAAAAGGGGCAAATTACCCTCTGTCACCCCCTAGCGACTGCCTGAAGCAAATGCCTGTGCAATTGTATAACCTTGGGTCCTCCAACGTAACTGCTTGTGCCATTCTAGCATCTTACATAGATCAAACCCTAATTACTGCTTGTGCCATCCTATCATCTTAGGTCACTTCCTACTAACTGCCTGTGCCATTCTGTCATCTTAGGTCACTTCCTACTAACCGCCTGTACCATTCTATCATCTTAGGTCACTTCCCAGTAACTGCCTATGCCATTCTGTCATCTTAGGTCACTTCCTACTAACCGCTTGTACCATTCTATCATCTTAGGTCACTTCCTACTAACTGCCTGTGCCATTCTGTCATCTTAGGTCACTTCCCACTAACTGCCTGTGCCATTCTGTCATCTTAGGTCACTTCCTACTAACTTCCTGTGCCATTCTATCATCTTAGGTCACTTCCCAGTAACTGCCTATGCCATTCTATCATCTTAGGTCACTTCCCAGTAACTGCCTATGCCATTCTATCATCTTAGGTCACTTTCCAGTAAATGCCTATGCCATTCTGTCATCTTAGGTCACTTCCTACTAACCGCCTGTACCATTCTATCATCTTAGGTCACTTCCCAGTAACTGCATATGCCATTCTGTCATCTTAGGTCACTTCCTACTAACTGCCTGTGCCATTCTGTCATCTTAGGTCACTTCCTACTAACTTCCTGTGCCATTCTGTCATCTTAGGTCACTTCCTACTAACTGTCTGTGCCATTCTCTCATCTTAGGTCACTCCCCAGTTATTGTCTGTGGCATTCTCTCATCTTAGGTTTCTCCCTAGTAACTAGCTGTGCCATTCTATTTCTGGAAGGCATCACATTAGTTACTTCTGTTGATGTGCCTCCAAGGCAGTCTCAGACAACTCCATGTGGAAGGTCATGTTACAGGTTCTTTCTTGTTTTCATACCTGACAAGCTCATGAGCATGTGGGGTACAATGAGATGCCCATCTGACTAATCTCTCCCTATCAGGACAGAATATAGTTGCAGCTCTTTTTGCACCCTTTTGTTAATTTGTAAAGGCAAGCACATGACTTAGTTTCTTTTCATTTCCTCTCCAGCATAAACATGAATACATCAATAGCCAACATATCTCTTCCGCTCTCTGTCCAAGGAGGATCCCGTGTTACCTGGTGCAACTTCATCTGTGTCATAAACTATCTGAGTTTCACTTAGATCACCTTCTGACATAATGATTACATGCAGCTCAGTATTGTAGTGATTTTCTCATCATCACATTACATGAGTGTTAAGCGATGTCAGTGATTTACTCATCATCACATTACGCAAGTGTTAAGCGATGTTAGTGATTTACTCATCACATTATGCGAGTGTTAAGCGATGTTAGTGATTTTCTCATCATCACATTACGCGAGTGTTAAGCGATGTCAGTGATTTACTCATCACATTATGCGAGTGTTAAGCGATGTTAGTGATTTACTCATCACATTATGCGAGTGTTAAGCGATGTTAGTGATTTACTCATCATCAAATTACACAAGTGTTAAGCGATGGTAGTGATTTACTCATCACATTATGCGAGTGTTAAGTGATGTTAGTGATTTACTCATCATCACTTCACATGAGTGTTAAGCGATGCTAGTGATTTACTCATCACATTATGCGAGTGTTAAGCGATGTTAGTGATTTACTCATCATCACATCACATGAGTGTTAAGCGACGTTAGTGATTTACTCATCACATTATGCGAGTGTTAAGCGATGTTAGTCATTTACTCATCATCACATTACGCGAGTGTTAAACAATGTTAGTGATTTACTCATCATCACATTACACAAGTGTTAAGCAATGTTATGATGTTATTTACTAAAGTATAAACAGTGCTGGTGGCACAGTGAAGATTCCCTGGTTTGATTCTCAGATGAGGTGTCTTCTTTGTGGAGTCTGCATGTCCACCCTGTGTTCATGTGGGTTTTCTCTGGATGTTCTGGTTTCCTCCCACATTCAAAGACATGCAGTAGGTGGACTTGGCACACTAAATTGGTCACAGGTATGAGTGTGCATGTGTGTGTGGTGTGGAAGAATTACAGCGCCAGGGTTAGCCACCTGGTGGTGCAAACCATGGTTCTAGATGATTGTCACCGTTGAAGTGACACCCTCACCCCATGTGTAAATGGGAAAAAGAGGT
>NC_056749.1:56086388-56102561 GCF_019279795.1 Protopterus annectens
TAAAAATTGTACAACTGGATACTATGTAAAATTGTACAACTGGATACTATGTAAAAATTGTACAACTGGATATTATGTAAAAATTGTACAACTGGATACTATGTAAAATTGTACAACTGGATACTATGTAAAAATTGTACAACTGGATACTATGTAAAATTGTACAACTGGATATTATGTAAAAATTGTACAACTGGATACTATGTAAAATTGTACAACTGGATACTATGTAAAAATTGTACAAGTGGATACTATGTAAAATTGTACAACTGGATACTATGTAAAAATTGTACAACTGGATACTATGTAAAATTGTACAACTGGATACTATGTAAAAATTGTACAACTGGATACTATGTAACATTGTACAACTGGATACTATCTAAAAATTGTACAACTGGATACTATGTAAAAATTGTACAACTGGATACTATGTAAAAATTGTACAACTGGATACTATGTAAAATTGTACAACTGGATACTATGTAAAAATTGTACAACTGGATACTATGTAAAATTGTACAACTGGATACTATGTAAAAATTGTACAACTGGATACTATGTAAAATTGTACAACTGGATACTATGTAAAAATTGTACAACTGGATACTATGTAAAAATTGTACAGCTGAATACTATGAAAAAAGTGTACAACTGGATACTATGAAAAAATTGTACAACTGGATACTATGTAAAATTGTACAACTGGATACTATGTAAAAATTGTACAACTGGATACTATGTAAAATTGTACAACTGGATACTATGAAAAAATTGTACAACTGGATACTATGTAAAATTGTACAACTGGATACTATGTAAAAATTGTACAACTGGATACTATCTAAAAATTATACAACTGGATACTATGTAAAAATTTTACAGCTGAATACTATGAAAAAAGTGTACAACTGGATACTATGAAAAAATTGTACAACTGGATACTATGTAAAAATTGTACAACTGGATACTATGTAAAATTGTACAACTGGATACTATGAAAAAATTGTACAACTGGATACTATGTAAAATTGTACAACTGGATATTATGTAAAAATTGTACAACTGGATACTATGTAAAAATTGTACAACTGGATACTATGAAAAAATTGTACAACTGGATACTATGTAAAATTGTACAACTGGATACTATGTAAAAATTGTACAACTGGATACTATGTAAAATTGTACAACTGGATACTATGAAAAAATTGTACAACTGGATACTATGTAAAATTGTACAACTGGATACTATGTAAAAATTGTACAACTGGATACTATGTAAAAATTTTACAGCTGAATACTATGAAAAAAGTGTACAACTGGATACTATGAAAAAATTGTACAACTGGATACTATGAAAAAATTGTACAACTGGATACTATGTAAAATTGTACAACTGGATACTATGTAAAAATTGTACAACTGGATACTATGTAAAATTGTACAACTGGATACTATGTGAAATTGTACAACTGGATACTATGTAAAAATTGTACAACTGGATACTATGAAAAAATTGTATAAATGGATACTATGTAAAAATTGCAAAATGTCAGCTCTAACAATGTGAAACAGGCACCACTACACCCAAAGTAAAGTAAAAGACTTGCACAGTATCAGATGGAATGAACTTATGACCATAAAAAGTTCACAAAATAATAAATATTAAGGGATTCATCAGTTAGAACACCACTTTAGATTTATCTAACAAACTGTCCAACATCATAAAAGGGTCCATATTAAATGAACGAATGATTAAAAGCTCAAATATGGTATTATCGACAGCTTTTAAGAGAACGTTCATTTACGCGAACACTCACATAGTAGCAAATCATGTATTCAAAAAAGATTGTTTCGCCAACACCATTCCCTTACTGCCATATGTCACAGGCTATTCACAAACAAACACAACTTCAATAGCTTAATCAAGACGGGGGCTTCACCCCCCACGCCCTCCTAACTAAATATACCAACTCAGAGATCAGTCTACATCGGGGAAAAGGGCAATTCCCGATAACGGCCAACTTGAATATCGGATGTGCATCACAACTTCTGCAGTAACTGTCTGTGTTTTATATAACACTGACAGGTAATAAATTGCTACAATTTGCACATTTCCTTCTTTTAAATGTCTGAGTTGTAGAACGCTTTACAGTTTCAGTATATTTGTTCATACTATTTACAGAACAGAATACTTAAGAATTATTTATATTTACAAAGCTATCATACAGCTATTCACAGCGTGAATGCCTTCACTTCAGCCAGGAGTTTCCTGAGAGTTGGCCAACTATAACTTTTCGAAACTCTGAATTTAGACATTATGAGCTTTTGCTAAGCTGAATGTTAGCTTAAAAGGTATCAATAATAACCGTATTCCACCTTTTAAGCGTTCATTCATTTAATATAAACCCTTATAAAATTGCTGTGACAATAAAACGGAAATGATAAAAGAACTAGTGAAATAAAACATATTAAAGCAGATACCAAGTGCTGCCATCATTTTATTCAGTTACGTTGTTCAACTCTTTAAAGGAAAATAATGGCTAAAAGGTGACAAGATGTATTTTGTCTTATCTTTGTATTCTGCATAGTGTTGATAACCCTGCTGACCAAGGATACTACTACTACTAATACTACTAATACTAATAATACTATTAATACTACTACTACTAATACTACTAATACTATTAATACTATTAATACTACTAATACTATTAATACTAATAATATTATTGTTATTATTCTTGTTATCAGTAATACTCTTACTATTAATACATTTGAACTACCCCAGAATGGCTTGATGGGGATGACACACTGACATAGTTTTTTGGCTAAGGTTTCTTTCTTACAGTAAAGAATTATAAAATTATTATCCTTGACTTCATCTTAATCATCGTCTTTCCTTTCACTTACAATGGCAGTCTTTAGAATTGCTGCTTAATTTCAAACTCTGTTGTTCAGGCAGTGGTAAATATAGCCAAATTGCCCTGTCAGACTCCTGTCCTGTTCTTCCCTGCATAAAAACTGCATTGTTTTATGTGATTGCTAAGACGTGGTAAGTAGAAGGGTCTCATCTTTTCCACGCATATTGTGATAGCCAGCAGTAACAGGGTTCTTAAAAATCTACTCTCAGATATTATGTCAGCTTTATTTATTTGTTTGTTTGTTTTACTATTTATTAGTCTGTTTGAAGTTTGAGTGAAGATTTTTACAAGATTCCCCACTAAAGCATAGTAAAAGTAGTTAAATAAACTGGGTATAAACCCCTGGATTGCTAACTGTCTCATAGGTTAGACACACATAATCAGATTAGGGGAACCAGTCTTCAGCGGAGTCCGTAAGGGTTCTGTGCTAGGACTGCTCTTGCTTGACATCTACTTTTTTTTTTCATTTTAGTTTCTTGGGGTGCACATCTTGGAAGACTTGTCTTAGTCTGTGAACACAAATGCCATTGTTAAAAAAGCACAGCAATGCCTACACTTTCTGCAAAAGTTGAGAAGAGCAAATCTACCAGCCCTTGTTCTCATGTCCTACAGGGGCACAACGGAAAGCATCCTGACAAACAGTTTTACAGCTTGGTATGGCAACTGCTCCACAACAGATCATAAGTCCCTCCAAAGAGTGGTGAAAGCAGTAGAAAAATTACCAGGACCACTCCACCACCTATTTAAGACTTGCATAAGCCTTATTGTCTCAGCACAGCAAGGAAAATAGTCATGGACTGCACTCACCCTACATATGGACTGTTCCTGCACTTAACATCTGGGAGGCATTAACGTAGCATACATTGCAAAATGGCCAGATTTTAGCAGAAGCTTCTATCCCCTGCCCATCAGGCTACTGAACTCCAATAGCAATGTACATCTCACTTGACATCACAGACTGCAGGTAATATGAGTGAGAAGCATAAATGCATGCAATAACCTTAAAAGGTCTTGAATACACTGTGCAATTAATCTAACAGAGTGTAATCTTATTTCTGTGCAATATCCACTGCTGCTAAAACAGCACCCTGTGCAATAAGTAACAGCTGCGAAATGTCTGTGCACTAAATATTGTGTTTCCTTAGACTAGTGCCAACAGAATCCTGTGCAATAAGTAATAGCTGCGAAATGTTTGTGCACTAAATATTGTGTTTCCTTAGACTAGTGCCAACAGAATCCTGTGCAATAAGTAACAGCTGTGAAATGTTTGTGCACTAAATATTGTGTTTCATTAGACTAGTGCCAACAGAATCCTGTGCAATAAGTAACAGCTGCGAAATGTTTGTGCACTAAATATTGCTTCCTTAGACTAACGCCAACAGAATCCTGTGCAATAAGTAACAGCTGCAAAATGTTTGTGCACTAAATATTGTGTTTCCTTAGACTAGTGCCAACAGAATCCTGTGCAATTAGTAACATCTGCGAAATGTTTGTGCACTAAATATTGTTTCCTTAGACTAACGCCAACAGAATCCTGTGCAATAAGTAACAGCTGCAAAATGTTTGTGCACTAAATATTGTGTTTCCTTAGACTAGTGCCAACAGAATCCTGTGCAATAAGTAACAGCTGCAAAATGTTTGCGCACTAAATATTGTGTTTCCTTAGATTAGTGCCAACAGAATCCTGTGCAGTAAGTATCAGCTATGAAATGTTTGTGCACTAAATATTGTGTTTCCTTAGACTAGTGCCAACAGCACCCTGTGCAATAAGTAACAGCTGCAAAATGTTTGTGCACTAAATATTGTGTTTCCTTAGACTAGTGCCAACAGAATCCTGTGCAATAAGTAACAGCTGCAAAATGTTCGTGCAGTAACTATTGTGTTTCCTCAGACTAGTGTCAACAGCACCCTCTGCAATAAGTAACAGTTGCGAAATGTTTGTGCACTAAATATTGTGTTTCCTTAGACTAGTGCCAACAGAATCCTGTGCAATAAGAAGTAGCTGCAAAATGTTTGTGCACTAAATAATCGTGTTTCCTTAGACTAGTGCCAACAGCACCCTGTGCAGTAAGTAACAGCTGTGAAATGTTTGTGCACTAAATATTGTGTTTCCTTAGACTAGTGCCAACAGCACCCTGTGCAATAAGTAACAGCTGTGAAATGTTTGTGCACTAAATATTGTGTTTCCTTGGACTAGTGCCAACAGAATCCTGTGCAGTAAGTATCAGCTGTGAAATGTTTGTGCACTAAATATTGTGTTTCCTTAGACTAGTGCCAACAGCACCCTGTGCAATAAGTAACAGCTGCAAAATGTTTGTGCACTAAATATTGTGTTTCCTTAGACTAGTGCCAACAGCACCCTGTGCAATAAGTAACAGCTGCAAAATGTTTGTGCACTAAATATTGTGTTTCCTTAGACTAGTGCCAACAGAATCCTGTGCAATAAGTAACAGCTGCAAAATGTTCGTGCACTAACTATTGTGTTTCCTCAGACTAGTGTCAACAGCACCCTCTGCAATAAGTAACAGTTGCGAAATGTTTGTGCACTAAATATTGTGTTTCCTTAGACTAGTGCCAACAGAATCCTGTGCAATAAGAAGTAGCTGCAAAATGTTTGTGCACTAAATAATCGTGTTTCCTTAGACTAGTGCCAACAGCACCCTGTGCAGTAACAGCTGTGAAATGTTTGTGCACTAAATATTGTGTTTCCTTAGACTAGTGCCAACAGCACCCTGTGCAATAAGTAACAGCTGTGAAATGTTTGTGCACTAAATATTGTGTTTCCTTGGACTAGTGCCAACAGCACCCTGTGCAATAAGTAACAGCTGCGAAATGTTTGTGCAATAAATAATCGTGTTTCCTTAGACTAGTGCCAACAGCACCCTGTGCAATAAGTAATAGCTGTGAAATGTTTGTGCACTAAATATTGTGTTTCCTTAGACTAGTGCCAACAGAATCCTGTGCAATAAGTAACAGCTGTGAAATGTTTGTGCACTAAATATTGTGTTTCCTTAGACTAGTGCCAACAGAATCCTGTGCAGTAAGTATCAGCTGTGAAATGTTTGTGCACTAAATATTGTGTTTCCTTAGACTAGTGCCAACAGCACCCTGTGCAATAAGTAACAGCTGCAAAATGTTTGTGCACTAAATATTGTGTTTCCTCAGACTAGTGCCAACAGCACCCTCTGCAATAAGTAACAGTTGCAAAATGTTTGTGCACTAAATATTGTGTTTCTTTAGACTAGTGCCAACAGAATCCTGTGCAATAAGTAACAGCTGCAAAATGTTTGTGCACTAAATATTGTGTTTCCTCAGACTAGTGCCAACAGCACCCTCTGCAATAAGTAACAGCTGCAAAATGTTTGTGCACTAAATAATCGTGTTTCCTTAGACTAGTGCCAACAGCACCCTGTGCAGTAAGTAACAGCTGTGAAATGTTTGTGCACTAAATATTGTGTTTCCTTAGACTAGTGCCAACAGCACCCTGTGCAATAAGTAACAGCTGTGAAATGTTTGTGCACTAAATATTGTGTTTCCTTAGACTAGTGCCAACAGCACCCTGTGCAATAAGTAACAGCTGCGAAATGTTTGTGCAATAAATAATCGTGTTTCCTTAGACTAGTGCCAATAGCACCCTGTGCAATAAGTAACAGCTGCAAAATGTCTGTGCACTAAATATTGTGTTTCCTTAGACTAGTGCCAACAGCACCCTGTGCAATAAGTAACAGTTGCGAAATGTTTGTGCACTAAATATTGCATTTCTTTAGACTAGTGCCAACAGAATCCTGTGCAATAAGAAGTAGCTGCAAAATGTTTGTGCACTAAATAATCGTGTTTCCTTAGACTAGTGCCAACAGCACCCTGTGCAGTAAGTAACAGCTGTGAAATGTTTGTGCACTAAATATTGTGTTTCCTTAGACTAGTGCCAACAGCACCCTGTGCAATAAGTAACAGCTGTGAAATGTTTGTGCACTAAATATTGTGTTTCCTTAGACTAGTGCCAACAGCACCCTGTGCAATAAGTAACAGCTGCGAAATGTTTGTGCAATAAATAATCGTGTTTCCTTAGACTAGTGCCAATAGCACCCTGTGCAATAAGTAACAGCTGCAAAATGTCTGTGCACTAAATATTGTGTTTCCTTAGACTAGTGCCAACAGCACCCTGTGCAATAAGTAACAGCTGTGAAATGTTTGTGCAATGAATAATCGTCTTTCCTTAGACTAGTGCCAACAGAATCCTGTGCAATAAGTAATAGCTGTGAAATGTTTGTGCACTAAATATTGTGTTTCCTTAGACTAGTGCCAACAGAATCCTGTGCAATAAGTAACAGCTGCAAAATGTTTGTGCACTAAATATTGTGTTTCCTTAGACTAGTGCCAACAGAATCCTGTGCGATAAGTAACAGCTGTGGTATTCTGTGCAATAAATACCGCATCTTTTTAACTTAGTAAATATATGCTGATATGTAAAACAGTAAATATTATGTAGTAGTATTGTGAATTGTTGTATATGTTAGATGTCTGCACATAGAACCTGGAGTAACATAATTTCGTTCAGTTGCACTTGAAGTCGTAATTTGGACAAAAGCGCTCATTGTTGTGGAATAAAAGAATCTTGGTTTCACTTCTGCCTCCTGTTTTTAGATTCAAAGTTTACTTTGACTTTTCTGAAGCAAAAGCCAATACCAAAGGTCTTTGGCTGAGTAGGTTTGCAGATGACTACAACATAGGAGCAGTCATTGAATCCCCAAATGGCTTAGCCATCCTGCAGGAAGGTTTTCCAAAATAAATAACTGGTGCCAAAATCATGGAATGAAACTAAATGCCAAAAAAATTATTGCTGCATCCTTTGGGACGTCATCTACCATAGGGAACTACCACATTGACAACACATCCCTAAGAGTTGACCCATTTGTTATAGATTTGGGAACCTATGTGCACAGAGACCTAACTTTTGACCAATGTGTGTTCATTGTTAAAAGAAAGTTGTTTTATATTGCACAGCTTATAAACAAAGGGACTGTGTCTAGATCTTAGGATGACATTCTTTTCCTTTACTCAGCCCTCATTGGGCCACTCATGGAATATTATGTCCCTTTGGCATTTATCTGTCCAGACACATGTAACAACTGAAACGCCCACAGATATACCTTACTAAAAGGATACAAGGACTAAACAACATGTCCTGAATGAACAAACTCAAAGCCTTGTGACTATACTCTGTATTAAAAGTTCATAGATTATAGATTAGTACTAGGCTAACTGCCCTTCTGGGCCATTTTAAGCCTATGTGAGAATCAAACCCTGTACCTTGTGTTTGTAAGGCAGACACCTTAACCATTATGCCAACCTCCCACCCCACTCTTATAGACTGCTAATAGGTGACCTGTGTCTGACATATAAGGCATCCTCTGACCATTAATGGATTTACTGCACAACAGCATGTCAAATGGCATCATAAATAATCAATCTAGAGATCTAAACCTCTTCTGCAACATAAACAGAAAAGTTTGGAAAGGTGGGTATATCTCATGGTGGAAACTCCTGCTCTGAAACAGACTCCCCATCCATATAAAACAAAGTTCATCCCAGTCTACATTCAAGCACAACTATAGATGGGAAGCTGAAAAATTAACTCAGGACTACCCCCTGTACTACTGATGGACAGAGGCAGCTCCTAAATTCTTCATCCCATGCATGGGTCCCCTCAAATTATATATGGTATGATCCTCGTTATTCTCATTAGGGGTAATATATAACTAATGGCCACGGGATGGGTAAGGCCAATTTATAATCAAATGGGAAGGTTATTTTGAGCACAAAAAGGGAAACTGACTAGGCTTAAAATGGCCCTCAAGGGCAACTAGCCTAGTACTTTCCTAAGAATCTGTTGACCTATATAAATGGTATTCCACAGCAGGATTTGTTAATTTAAAGGGCACATTGTGTGTATGCTCCAAACCTCACCACGAGAAAGCAGCCAAGATCTATACTAGTAAAGATGCAATCTTACCAGCAGAAAAGGTTGAGACTGACAAAATTGTGACAAAAGGGAAAAGTATTAAAAATTGGAGACAGCAGAGTATTTGCAGAAAATGATTGTTCACTGTACACCAGGCAGAAGAGAAGCAAATTTATCCCAGCAATCAGGACATGCCAAAATTTAGGTGTGAGAGTGTGTACTGTGTTTAGTCTGATTATATTATAGCACAGGGAAAGAATTTCATCATCTTCTGCATTAAGTTCAAGGCATGTCTCAGCTGCAGATGGAAATTGGTGTAAGTATAGTGAGTCATCCAAGCATGAAAGTCAGTGATTTTATTACATATGATTTAAAAGTATACTGTGACTATGTTTAGAGATTTAGAAGGAAGCATTTGGGTTGGGGTCTAGATGGGACAGGAGGTTGGGTGCAGTGATGCATGAAAGAGAAAGAAAGTATATTTATAATGGAAGTTTGTGTAGAGATGGCCAAGAACTTTATTTTTAAGCTTGGGAGGTATGTGTTGAATAATTTAGGTTTAGAATATTAGAAGGGTTTGTAGGATAAGGGGGAAGTAACAGATGTGGTCTGTTTTTTAGGGTGTGAAGTTGGTGGAGATATGATATGTCAGAGGGAGAAAAGTATGGTAAATCAAGATGGTGCATGGTTTGAATAAGAGCAGTTAGGAATGGGTAAGGAGTTCAGGTATTCATATTAAGAAAGGTTGAAGGACTTATTGGACAAAGGCACAGAACAGGGTGTGGGAGGGATTCTAGTGAGAAATTATTTCACTAGTAATACTGTAGTGTGAGAGAAAAGAAATGAATATTTTAAGTTTGGTTTACAAAAGTAAGCTTATTCTATGTTAGCATAAAGTGTAATTTATATGTGATACATTTAACTTAGGAATTAGAATGGAGAGCTTGAAACAAATGTAGGTAAAAGTAGAAACCCAGCTGTTAGCAGTGTATTCAGATAGGTGGAAGGGAGAGGAGAGGCCACAACACAGTGGTAATTAGAATCTCAGGGCAGAAGCAGTGGATGCTCAGGTAAATGGACTTATATTAAGGTGTACACATTTCTTTAGTTGGGGGGGGGGTATGTGCTCTGGTAAAATGGGGGAGTCAAAGGAAATAACTTTATCTGTGTTCAGTCACAAGTACTGCAGTTTAAATATTCAGTCATTCCACAGCTCTACAGTAGTTTTATTTGCCTTAGCTTATTTTTCAGATAAACTAAGGCTTCACAAACTGCAGCGACATATACTGGTAATGGTGTCCTTCTAGCATGGAGGATTAAATATGCTCAGCATACTGAAAACTGTTCCAAAGACTTTAGTAGGACAGGTTAATAATTTATGTGCAATAAGTTTGGCAGCTAGGAAAGAAAATAAGGAAAGATCTTAGAGTTAAAGGTGAAATAAATATTAGGCAGGGTAAAATCAGACTGACAAACTTCTAATACACAAAGCAAATGAGCTGCAAAGCAATAACGTGAAAAGTAACATCTTGGCATTCTGAATAGTGTGACAACTATGTCCACTAACCCTTGGAAAAATCTTAAGTGCACAATGCCAAATACAGACCAGCGTTTGGCCATGTCATTCATTATTGTGATGGCAAAAATGAATAAAAGCTCCATAATAATAATAACAGTAAGTAAAATACTGTGTGTGTGTGTGTGTGTGTGTGTGTGTGTGTGTGTGTGTGTGTGTGTGTGTGTGTGTGTACATACACACAAACCGAAAACATGTCACCCTTTCTCCAGCTTTGCATTTTATATACATTAACAAAAAGGGCATGCAAGTTCCTTTCATCTTCTTTAATAATCATAACCTGAGAAAGTTATTAAGCTACAGCACTGCCACTAAGGAAAGAAACAATGTCTGAATGTTAGGAAATGTAATGAAAAGTAACTTGTATACCAGCAAGAGGTGCATATGGAGTGATAGACATGCATATCAGTAACTGTATAGGCATAATTTCCTATGAAAGGCAGTCATTAGTATCTAGCTAATAAAAAACCTTGCAAATCTGAGCTAAGGTAATGAAAAGTTTATAAAAACTGCTGCTTTGCTGTAAGCTCTTAGAGGCATAGAACATACTTAAAACATTAGTCACAATAAGTTGCGAGATAAATACTGTGGAAAATGTCAAAGTATTTTGAAGTGGAAATAAGAATCAGTAATCAGTGAAGAGCCATCTCAGAGAGAACCATGGGATACTAACCATTAATCTGTAGGAAGCTTAGGAGGCAAAGGATAACATATAGGGCAGAAAAACATAGAAAGATGATAACAAAAATGATTATATTTATATAAATAAAAAAGAGAAAAATAAGAAATGCAAGAATTCATTTTTACAAACAATTTTTGCTAAGTTAAATTCAATGAATGGAGGTGTAGCTTTGTTTTTCCAACTTTTAGTAATTACTTTTCTAACTATGGCTAGAATGGAACAAAGAAGAGGCACTTGTACCTTTAGAATTATTGCAGGAATTGGAGCACTAAATGAGATTAAAGATTTAGAGATGTTACTTCCATCCAACCATAGCACTTGAGTAAAATTATTAATATTTCCAAAATGAGATACTATCTTACAATCCAAACCATATGCATGCAATCATCTTCTATAACTGAGTCCAATCTTCAACATTTAATATTAGTTGATTTGCACATTAAATTAAAATTGTGAGGTGGGCAGTGCAGTGGTGCAGCGGTTAACATTGTTGTCTCACAGCAAGAGATTCTCTGGTTCGATTCTTGGCTGGGGTGCCATCTATGCAGAGTCTGCATGTCCTCCCTGTGGTTGTGTGAGTTCCCTCTAGGTGCTCCAGTTTCCTTCCACATTCCAAAGACATGCATCTGGAGCATTCCTCTCAGGGCCTCCGCTGAAAATAGGCTCTGTCCTAGTTGGACTTTCCCGGTTAACAAAGGTTAAATAAATAAAATAATAAATAAATATAAGCTTTATGTAAATATTTCCATGTGAACATCTTCCAGTATAATGAGGATATAGTTTCCCTGTAGATTGTGGTACAAATGTTTTGTTTTTATCTGAGAAGATTTCATTAAAAATTGTGTAGAATTCCATATAAAATAGTAGAATATGATGGATAAGATCTAAGGATTTTATAAAACTTAGATAAATAAGATGTATTAGTAACTAAATTTTGCATTAATCTTCTTTCGGCTTTTTCCAGTTAGGGATCGCCACAGCGGATCATCTTGTCCACTCATGATTGGCAGTGGAGTTTTACGGTGTCGAGTTGCCAGCCTGGCACCCAACCTTCCACAGAAGGCATACACATGCACACACTCACACCTAGGGCCAATTTAGAGTGTCCAATCCACCTGCAGCATGTCTTTGGGATGTGGGAGGAAACCGGAGCATCCAGAGGAAACCCACACAATCACAGAGAGGACATGCAGATGCCGCCCAGAAGGCACCCCAGCCGAGGATCGAACCGGAGAGCCTCTTGCTGTGAGGCAGCAATGCTAACCACTGCACCACTGTGGCCACCCTTAAATTTTGCATTAATAATTCATAAAAAATCTAAAATCTTAGGAAAAGATCTCATACGAGTACCATGTACCTACTTTACAAATTACCTACAAATTTGTAACCTCCACAAAATAGTAAAAAGGTGACACAGGAAAACCAATTGGTTAAAAAACAGAAAAAAAAATCTAGCAAAGCTAGACTTTCTACTGTGTAATACCTTAAACCTTTTGTATCAGAGGCAACATGGGATATATGCAAATAACTCTTTAAGGAAATCATGCGTTTCAGCTAAACGGCTATTTGAATGTCCATGAAGTTTTCTTTTACTTTTAAGTCTATTTATGGACAATTTCAGGCCAATAAAACCAAACCCTCTAGGTATGGACATGAATGTTTCTGCCTTCTTATATATCCCATGTTGCCTCTGATACAAGAGGTTTAAGGTATCACACAGTAGAAAGTCTAGCTTTGCTATATTTTTTTCTTTTTCTGTTTTTTAACCCCCACCAAATACTTAAAGCTAAACTATGTTTCCCAGGTAGATATTCTGAAGAGTAAGGTTTAATTCCATTTAAAAATTGGTACCAAAAAATTGGATTACAATTTTTTAAGTCTAACATTTTATTAAAATGATGTGTTTCTAAACATTCATTAGTATGAGCAATAGGAAACAGGGAAAAATAAACTTTTTAATAATAAGGTTGGGGAAGAGAATTTGATAGAAGTAAGTGAAGACGGGAGAATAAGGAGGTATAAGGAATGAAAATGTATTGGTTTGAGGAAGAACAGAGCCAGATTTTAGCTAGGAAGTCTTTCAGAGTGGTTTTAAAGGATGGCAGGGAGGGTATTGACATACCTCTTAACTCTCCAGATTTTTGCAGACTGTCCAGATGTTTTTGCTTATATTTTTGGTCTATTCCTCATAAAATCTGTGCTTTTCTGGCAAATCACTGCAATGATCTGAGGATTTAAGTTACTAAATAATGACATACATTTGAGTTTCAGACTTCAAATACTTCAGAAAATGTATTTTAAACAAATCCTGTTACCCTAGCAACTTTCTAAGTTTATAAGAGCAATATTTAAAATATGTCCCTATTTTTGGCCGTTTGTCTCCTCATTTTGTCAGGCTTTGTCCAGATTTCTTGCACTAAGAGGTTGAGACGTATGGATATTGGCCAGATGGATACAAGTAAAGAGTTACAGGCCTTAGCAATCTTTTATGAGTACAGACAATGCCCAGCAGATTTGGTAGGTTTTTAGACAGACAGGAGTTTCTGGTCACTGGATCAGAATGACTGGCTGGGAACATAGCTGTGTAGAATGCTTTTTAGTGCTGGACAGGCAGATGGATGCTGGATAATTTTATATGTGTAAGAAGTTGTTTATGTGCTAGTTGATATGACTGTTCTAACCAACTAAGGCTTTTCAGTGGTATACAGTGGTGGGTTCTGAAAGAGGTATGTGCTGCAAATTTAGCAACTTTGTTATAGCATTGTTCAAGTTTCAATTTTTGTGAAGCGTGGAGGTTAGTAAGAATGGAAGTCTCATAAAACGTATAGGGATGAGAAACAGTGGCAAGTGTAGATTTAGTTGCATCCGTGAGAGTTTTTGGCTCTGTAAAGCATCCCTTGTTTTTGATGAGTTTTTCCTTATACAAGTTTTTATATGCAGGTTGAATGTAAGATTATCACCCCTAATAATTTACTATAAGAAGTCACTTCAATGGTTGTATTATCAAAAGAGAGGACTTTAAATTTTGTGTTTCCTCAAGAGAGGGATTTGGGGGAAAAAAATAATAGTTTGGTCTTTTTTGGGTTAAGCATGAGTTGTGAGTTATGAAGCCATGTTTCAGTGGCTAATAAAGCTTCCCGACTAATGTGTTGAGGTGTACCATGTTGTCAGATGTGCAAATGACAGTGGAATCATCTGCATACTATATTAGGCTGTCCTTTTTTTGTGGATGTATAGACAGTGTTGGTGAAATTGTTTAAGAGGAGGGAATCAAGGACAGAGCCTTGTGGTACACTGGCCATGACCAGAATTTAAGTAGAGACTGTGGAATGCCATTTTTACTGACCGATACCTATTGGACAAGTAGCTTTTGAACCATAGAAGGGTGGTCTGAGAGAGACCTAGTGAGGACATTTGAATAGAAGTTTGCTGTGACAAACTGTGTCAAAGGCTTTAGACAAGTCTAGAAATAAGGAAGAGACCAGTTTACCATTACCTCTAGCTTTACTGACAGTATCAGTATAGGTTAGAAGGGCAGTGCTAATACTATGGGAAGGATGGAAGCCATGTTGTATAGCGGATAGGAGTTCTTCCTGCAGAAGATAGTCTAGCAATTGTTTTTGAATACATTTTTCAAGTATTTTGGTGAGAGGAGTTTAGATCTAAAGTTATTAATGTCTGTTGGCTTTTCTCTGTTGTGGGATTCCTGGATTGATCTATTCATAAGGAATGAGACAGGGTATGCAATGCTACTGGCTGCTGTTTTTAGGTACTCACTTGGAAGGTCATCAGCTGAAGAAGAGCATGGTTGAAGTTTAAGAGTAGTTTTATATAAGCTGTGGGCACAAGTTTGAGGTGAAAGTAGATGTGTTGATATGTGGCTGTTGGGCAGGATCGGGATTACATGTTGAGGAATCCTTGGTTAATGATGCTGTACGATCTATAAAGTAGAATTTGAACGCTAGTGCAGTTTCAAGTGGTGAGTTATCAGATTTGTTTGATTTGAATTTTTGGCTGGGATGTAAGATTTCTTTAATGGATGACCACATTTTTTAGGGTTGCATTTAGTATTATTCTAAAAAATATTATAGTATAGTCTTTTGTCTTCATTTATTTGCTTTTAGTACATTTGTGAAGGGTGTTTTATATTTTTGCCATTCTTTCCATGTTTTTTTCCTCTATCCTGCATTTGCATTCTACTCTTTTTGGAGAGGCAAATTGCATTGTTTATTTTTAATCTCTTCCTTCTAGGAGGTGCAAGGCTATTTAGGATATGAAAAGTTGTATTGAATTCAATTACAGCATCATTTAAGGGGAGGAATTTTAGGAAGTTGCAAATGATAGTGGAGTAATGAACATTTCTGGGATAAACTTGGAAAGGTTACTTGTAGTTTTATAAATATGCTGTTTAACTAGATGTGTGAGATGTCTGGTCATATAGACTGGGAGATGATTACAGAGAGAGTCTGATATTGCACCTATGGCGGTGTATTTATTTGCTAGAGTCTGATACTAGGATCCAGTCTAATGGAGGATTTGATGTCCTGCTATAATGAGTGGGGCTATTAATTCGCTGTGTGAAGCCATATAACTTCATGCCAGGTATAGGGGAGTGAGAGTTTATGTCCAACCAGTTGACATTCACATCACAAACAATTGACATTCACATCACCTAGTAATAGTTTCTTGTGGAAATGTAATGGATTTTCAATGCAGGATATCTTCCAGTGTATCTGTATTGTCACCAGGGGGAATGTAAAGGACAGTAATACATACCAGTGTAGGATAACTTCCAGTGTACCTGTATTGTCACCAGGGGGGATGTAAAGGACAGTAATACATACCAGTGTAGGATATCTTCCAGTGTATCTGTATTGTCAACAGGGGGGATGTAAAGGACAGTAATACATACCAGTGTAGGATATCTTCCAGTGTATCTGTATTGTCACCAGGGGGGATGTAAAGGACAGTAATACATAGTAGCATAGGATATCTTCCAGTCTATCTGTATTGTTAAAGGAAGATG
>NC_056749.1:56103061-56110561 GCF_019279795.1 Protopterus annectens
AAAAATGCCACTCTGCTCTAATAAACACAGTCTTTTGGGTAGATACCCCTCATGATGTCACCTATCTTCTACTCTGTCCTCCCTAATCCTACTCTTACACTCTAGGGACATGGTTCACATGGCAAAAAGAGGAAAGTGGGATTCACTGTCCTTATACTCATTTGCATAGGATTGCCTACTAATGTGATTACATCTCTCAGACTGGGAAAAACTTCCCCCTTAGCAACCACTACTCAGTAGCCATGTTGTCTTCAGCCTGCCATTCACCTGCATGGCAGATGAATATTTTGAATAAAATTCCTATTTTTGGCTTTTATTTATTTTTTTCTGGTTTTTAGAGTGCCGCATGCTTGCACGGCGCTGCTCTATGCTTAAACATCGGAGATTGAGGAAGAAAAATATTTTTTATTATTTTGCAACAGATAAAAATGCCAATGGCCATATATTTTGTCATTGGCATGCTTCCTCAACTGGATGCATCCTGTATTTGGAGCTGTCATAGCTCCGTTTTGCTATTTGCAGAACGGTACTCAGTTGCCAACCGAATACATTTCTGCAAATAACACTACTCTTACTCGGACAGGTTAGTGTTTCCTGGATCGCAAGTTTACCTCATTTGCATAGCTTTCAGCAGCAAATGAGGTAATTACCTCAACTCTAACACTGTCCGTGCAAGAGTCATTTTAGGAGCTCTCATGCACGCCCCTGCCGGCTGTTCCTGGATCGCTCAGCAGACATGTTGGCTGGCTGGAGTCTTACTCTACTCTTAGACTCCATGCAAGCCTTTGTGAATCCGGCCCTGTGATTCTTTTTTTTTTTGGACTTCATAGAAATATTAAGACAATATCTTATATATTAGACCTCACTAATGTGCATATTTTTATGTAGTAGTTTAATAAGCTAACTTTTTTAAATATTTTGATATTTGATGTGTTAAGACTATTACAAAAAATTAGTATAGGCATTTGTACTTAAAAAACTGATTCAGTGCTTTTTGTATGTCTCTTTTGGCATGATGAATATATATGTGCATTGATCTCTCTTTTGTATTATAGTTTCATGCGATAAGATTACCTGTGACCTGTAAGTTCATAGATATCTTTATCTTTTCAGGTCCCATTCTGTAATAATTATTTATTTAGAGATCTATTTATAATAATGTTGAATGAGTGAATAATTTAGGAATATTAAATGGATAATTTATACTACTATTATTTAAAGATATATATATATATATATATATATATATATATATATATATATATATATATATATATATATATATAGTACACTGTTTAATTATTTAATGTCTATGATTAATAGAAGAGGATTATTAAACTTGCATGTAGTAATGGGGTGAATAGTTTTAATTGCCAAAATATATAACTAAATTAATAGTCTCATTATTTTGAACTGTATAAATATAAATTATTTGTAAGTCACGGTAGATTTTGGCTTGTTTTTTGGATGAATTTTTAGTCATTGCTAGATATAGCAATACTTTAGCAGTTTGCCTATTCAATAGGCAGACTAGAAACTTTGGTACCCATGGTAGGTTGTGTTTTATTAGTATTATATACACTTATAGTTGTAGACTTGTCTTTGTTTTTGTTATCTTTGAATTTTAGTAATTTAGTTTGTAAAAAATAATTAAAAAAATCTAGAATGTCAAGATAGTGTCTGACGAATAACTTACAGTTGCATATATAATTAAATTAATATTGCGGATACATGTGTCATATTATCTTTTAAAAGAAATATTTTTAAATTCACAGCGTGGATAGGTTTAATGTATTATTTATTAATGTAAATGGACTAAATAATGTCAATAAAAGGAAATCATTAATGAGATACCTAAAACTAAATAGAGGAGACATTATATTCTTTAAAGAGATTTACTTAATAGTTAAATATATACAATATTTAAATAATGTAAGTTATGGAATGTTATTATCTGCTTATTTTAACAAAAAGAGGAGAGGAACTGCTTTACTTTGGAGAAAATCCACTGTCATGTCTAAGGTAATGGAATTCTTTAATGATTGTAAAGGAATGTATACATTTGTAATAATTAAACATAGTGGCAAACTCTATACGTTAGCTAAGTTTTACTGGATACCTGGAATACGTACAAGATTGGCTAAATATCATTTAAACTTACTACAAAGTCATTGGAAAGGTAGTTTAATTTTAACAGGGAATTTTAATTGCATATCTAGTATAGAAGATACAAGTGACCATAAGAAAGCTAAAATACTGGCATCAGCTAAAGCATTAAAAAGACAGACATATAATAATAATTTAGTTGATTTACTAGTAAAATCAGGGGATAAGCAATTGTTCTGCACTCATTATTTTTATGTGCATAGGATACAAACTAGAATTGATAGAATTTATGCTTCTATAGATTTACTCAATAGAGTGAATTATTTTTAAACTATTCCTTGTCCTTTATCTGATCATACTGCACTAAGTATTAATATAGTAATGGATATAAGGAAATTTCAGATTTATAGAATCCCAATATATATGATGAAGGAACAAATTGACATCTTTTATCTTTGAATGATAATGGTCAGGTTAGTAAACTCATACTATGGGACTCCTTAAAATGCATATTAAAGATAGAAAGGGAAGATGGGCTAGTAATAAAACTAAATAATGAATTAAAGAGTTGTTAGAATACAAGATGAAATACACAAAGTGAGGTCTGAATAACAAAGAATGAAATCAAATAATACTGAAATCATTAAAATTTAATGACAAAATATCAAACAGATTTAACTCATAAAGTGGAGATAACTTTAGAAAAAATAAAATTGCATAATTATGCAATGATTTCAAAAAATCTACATTAACCAATAGAAGTAAACTGTTAAACAAAAAGGCACAAATCAATAATATCCGAAATCCTCACACTAATAAGCTTACTTCAGATATAGAGGAAATGCTTAATATTTAAAAAAAATCCATGAGGATCTTAAAAATAAAGATAAAAATAATAATCCTGATGATTAAAAAATGTAATATATATATATATATATATATATATATATATATATATATATATATATATATATATATATATACATATATATACATGTATATATACAGGCACATATATACACATATATATATATATATATATATATATATATATATATATATATATATATATATATATATATATATATATATATATACACACACACACACACACACACGCACACACACACACACACACACACACACACACACACATTTATGTAAATGTATTTTGCATTTAACAGCTTTTATACCTGTCAAAAAAAAAATTAAAGAAAATGAAAAAAAAAAAACATTAACTTCATTCTTATGGCATCCTAAAAAGTAGGGAATTACTTATATAAATTATATAAGATTATGTGCGTATGGTGGTATTAGCTTTCTAGATGTAGAATTTTATTGTATTGCTGCAAATTTTAACTCAATTATACTCTTGATAGACTCATCTTGCACTCTTCAATGGAACCCCCCCCCCCCAGGAGCAGATTATACTAAGTTCTTATAAGTTTATTAAAGATGATAAATTAGAATTATGTAATAATCTTGTCATCTGATTAACATAATTTAACTTAGAAGGAAATGTATTTCAATGTTTAGACTCTGCATATATGAAATCAATTCTTAAAACAGGTAAGCAATATGTTTTTAAAACTCCATTCATATCAAAAGTGGTGGCATGTTGTTTGTTTTCCATTTATATAAATGTCAGACTGCATATGTCATGTGTGAAAATTTAATAAAGATTTTTTTTGGACAAAATGGAATTTTTTGTGTTTCCATACTGCATATACCTCTAGATTTAAAGACACTCAGAACAATGTTCAAATGAATTTACTAAAAAAATGGATTAATATTATGGTCTGATTGCTTTCAAAAAGAAAAAGCGAAGTCTCCAAAATATTTAATGAAAGAATATAAGTTTGATGACTCTGCTAACAAGTTAATATTATCCATCAGTAAAAAATTAAATGAATTTGTGGATAATGTGAGTGAAGAGGAGCAGGACATTATCCCACCATTATATGAATATTTGAATGTTGGTATCGAAGGGTGATCAACATACAAAGGAATATTGTCCAAGCTATATAAGTTAATTATAAACAATAGTAAAAATGTTGCAAAATTGTGAAACTTTTTAGATAGTGGTGGATTTAGTGAGTCAATAGATGGCTCAAAAGATAGCTTAGTAAGAATAAAACTTTGATACTTAAATCGGGTAGTCAAACTTCTTCAAGTTTATACAGGAATGTTTTTATCTGGAAATATATAAATAGAATGTTTGTTACTCCATATAAAATCTCTAAGTTTATTAAAATGACTTCTTCAGTTTGTTGGAGATGTAGTAAAGCTGTAAAAGCTGATTGGAAACACATGTTTATGGATTGTAAAAATTAAATGTATATTGGGAGGAGATAACTATGTTTTTATCTGTAAAAGCTAAAGAGCAAAATCTCTTTTGGGGTCTCTTGGCAGTTGCCAGAAAAGTTGTTACAAAAAATTGGAAATAGAACTTACTTCTACATTCAAATATTTTTTTTAAATTTAAAAATACTATGTAAAACTGAAAAATAAAGTGATCAGCATAAGATCTATAAATCATAGTAAGACCTTTAGTTGTTATGATAACCTTAAAATGTTGCTAGTGAAATACCAAATTTCTTAATGTGTTAATTTTATAAGATTACTTTGATGATTTGATGTATTCCTATCATTATATAACAGTATGTGAAGATGAATGTCTTTCTTTCTGTGTATACATTGTAAACATGTTAAATTAATAAAAATGTTCTTAAAAAAACAAGTGCTACAGAAATAGATATAGTTAGTGATACATGAACATGAAACACAGAGCTCCTAAAAAGAAGTACACAATCCGAAAGTGTGAGTCTTGTCATATCTGTAACAGGCTATTCCAAAATTTATAAATTTATTATCACTTACTTTAACCAGTCTTACATACTCTGAAGGGGGAATCATCCCCTGCATCATACAAAATCGATGTTCGTGCACTCAAACTCCTGCACACATACACACACACACACACACAGACATATATATATATATATATATATATATATATATATATATATATATATATATATATATATATGTTATATATGTGTATATATACATATATATATATATATATGTATGTTTATATATATATATATATATATATATATATATGTGTGTATATATATATATATATATATATATATGTGTGTGTGTGTGTGTGTGTGTGTGTGTGTGTGTATAATATATATATATATATATATATATATATATATATATATATATCACTAAATGTGAAGTAGATGATGTTACCCAGTCTGTTTCAATGAATAACCCACAAAACCACAAAACACAACTACTTTGGCATTAAGGTCCTAGAGGAATTGTGCACTACTCTCCTGCTGTATGGGTCTCCAACTTCCACACCTATATTAGACTGCACATTTTTCACTTAGAGAGCTAAACCACTCTGTTAACCAATGTCTCCCAGCACCCCTCTATCTATAGTAACTACCTTTCACTGAATATATTATTTTTTCATATGCACACACATGCACACAATTTCCAGAGAAGGTTGTTGAATCCTCCAATTCCACATAGCTTTCTTCCTGGGCCTTGTAGTACTGCCACCACTCTGAAGAAAGTCAGAGCTTCCAGTTATTGGTATGCTCTGATTGTGCCACTTAATATGTTTTTTACAGGTAGTTGGCCAAAGCAGCCTCAAAGATGTGATCCTTACAGTGCATTTTTCCTCAATGTAAATGGTTACCCACTTTTCAGTTAAACAAAACAGCATACATATTCTTGTAATAAATAAATACCAGCAACAATAGCTTAAAGATAATAAAAATGGATTTTACTTAAATAATAAAATAGCACAAATACCAAATAAATTATACATAGACTGACACATGAAGAAGATTAAAGTAAAGTACAATAAAAATAGATTGAATGCATACAGAAAAATCTAACTCCAGTTATGTTTCCAAGCTAGCTGCTACAAGGAATACGGTACCCTAAAGGGATAATCCCAGAGTCTAAAATTCTGACTGAGAGAAACTTGTCCCGATACTGCCCAGTTGTCACCAACCACTTACCATGTCATAATCAGTCCTACTCCTGGTTTCAAATTACTTTTTGCAGCCCTGTTTTCATTCCCACTAGTGAACACAATTAACAATATTCAGTTTCTCTCAAACCTTTCAGTCTTCAATCACTGTGAAACAATAAGGTTATTATTTTTTGTGTATGTTTGTGGTGGAGTGGTTAGGCAAGAACCTCAATGTTTACTTTTTATGAACTCAACAAAAAGCTTATCTTAATTGGGCAGTTTACTTTTTATGAACTCAACAAAAAGCTTATCTTAATTGGGCAGCTCTTTATTTCCTTTATTCTGCATAGGGTAACTGCAAGCAGTATAGTCAAAAGATTACACTTTAGTAAATTCATACTAAATCTAAGCAGTCTGTTAATGTATTCCCCTTACTCCATAGTAAAGCAATCTCAGAATTAGTATGTAAAACTATCACAGGTTGACTTAATGTACAACCCCCATTGAGACAGCAAGTTTTTGATTTAATTGTTTAAAATTAATGCATTGTTTTTGACACACTTTTTTCATTTTTTTACAGCAGTTCATAAAACCATTAGACTTGGCTAGTATTCAGAGTTCAGAAAATAAAACATAAAAAGAATGACTGTTTCTTTTAGTTTTTTGAAACTTGCATTATTATGATGCTTTCTACAGAGTAAGTGGCAGTCATGCATAACATCCTATAGCACTAAGCTATCAATCAGAAATCTGCACAAAATGGAGCGGGGCGTGGCTAGCATGGTCATGGTGTAGTAGCAGATTTCACAAGCTCCACTAAGGAAAATATATCTTCACTGGAAATTTGTTTCATATCAAGAAAAAGTGGATTTATTTTCACAGAATTTGATAGTATTCAACATTCTTTTCAGGAATATCTACTTATAAATCGAAATTGGTTATATTCCAGTCAAAACATTTATCTGAACAAGTACTTCACTTATGGGAGATTTTCATTATGAGTTATACTAAGGCAAACAGCCAGAACTCTGGTATAAAAAAGGAACTACAGACTTTAATAACAGCAATTCAAGACCTTAAAACTAAGATTGATATAACTGACTGTAAAATAGACAACTTTAAAGAAAAAGCTACCAAGCAGATGGATATGCTTCATGAGGATCTAAAACATCAAAAAATTCAAATTACTAGTACTGAGGAATCATTAACAGACTTTGATGGAAGATTGCTAGAAAATGAAAACAATATAGAATTTTTGCTTAAATAAAATACTTCATTACAACATAAACTGGATGATCTAGAGAATAGATCATGCCAGAATTATATAAGAATTTTTGGTCTTCAGGAAAATATAGAAGGAAACAATATGTCAAGTTTCCTTAACTCATGGC
>NC_056749.1:56115561-56129296 GCF_019279795.1 Protopterus annectens
TCTTATCCTTTATAATAAGTTTTTTAGCAAGATTGCGGAGTTGCTTAAATTGCAGTAAAGAGGCTGGGTTTTTATTTTTATTGTATAGTTTCCATGTTTTGTCCCTTTGTCACATTAGAGTTTTAGTGTCTTTAGTTAGCCAAGGGGCAGAGTTGAACTTTATCCTTTTGTGCGGGAGGGGCTTGGGAATCTAGGATTTTTAAGGAAGGTAGTATTGAAGAGTTCTAGGGCTTCATCTAGGGGAAGAGTGTTTAGTGAATCCCAGTTTGTTAGTTGAAGGGTTTCTGAAAATACAGAAGGATTAAAATTAGTTAGGTTGCGAGAGTGGGCATATTGTTGTTGGTGTGGGAGCTGTTGGGTTTCACTAATAAAGGCTGGGAGATGATCACTTAATGAGTCAGGTAAGGTACCTGAGTTGGAGATATTGTTAGGGTGGCTGACTAGGATCCAGTCCAAGATGGACCCTGGAGGGTTGGTTTTGTTAGGTCTGGTAATGTTGTTTATTAGTTGAGTAAAATTATAAAAATTGATAGACTGAAGGGAGTATTGTTATTAATATTATTCCAATCAATATTTACATCACCTAGAATGAAAGTTTCCTGTTTAATATTGTTTGAGGCCCAACAGAGAATATTCTCTAGGGTGGAGGAGTTGTCTCAGGAGGGATATAGATGGTTATAATACAGATACTTTTGAAGTTGTTTATTTTGAGGATTCCTATGACTAGTTCTGCATTATTAAAGTTGGGAATGGTATTTTGGTATGGGCTAAGATTTAGCAGGCAGTTGTAGACTAAGGCTACACCACCACCTTTTTTGTTTAGACGATCGGACCTGAGTGCTTGGTAGCCAGGTGGTAAAATTTCAGAGTTACTAGTTTGAGGTTTTAGCCAGGTTTCTGTTACTGCTACTATGTCAGGTTCAGTTATATTTAGCCAGGCATGAAAGTTTGTTATTTTGTTATTAATACTCTGGGTATTAATGGTAATAAATTTAAGGTATTTATTATTGTGCCTATTTGTGGGGGTAGTGGGAGAGAGAATGTTAGTCGGTGTTGGCCCAGGGCTAGGATGGACATCTCCAGCAAGAGCAAGACAAGAGAAGGAGTAGAGGAGTTGAAACCTAGAATTGCGGAGTAAAGTAAAAGGGAGATGTAATTTACATTTGAAAGTGGGAGACATTTTGTAGAGTGTATGGTGTTTTAGTTTAAAGTAATGAAATGGATTTGGTTGAAGGAGGGAGGGGGATATCAAATAAAAATGGAGGGATGAAGGATGTGGAAGGGAGATAGTGGAGGATGAGTGGGGTGAAAAAGAAGCGGTAGTGTGGTATTGGAATAACAAGATGCATTATACAGAATGGTGAGAATGAAAAGACATGTAAATGAGGTGAGATAGTGTGGAGGAGTCATGGAGGAGTAGTGTAGGATAGAATATTGGAAGAATAGGGTAGTGGTAGGCTATTTAACAGCAGGAAATAGCTCTGTGGAAGGAAACAGTTCAATAATGATCCAGTTAACTGTCAACAGTAATGGAATAGCAGCAAACTCAGCGTGAGCAATAAAAGTACAAACAATTCTATAGCAGATATCTCAGTAAGTAGAAGTGTGAGTGCAACAAAGAAAATGTGATGCAATAGTCAACCAAATAAGATCAGTAAAAATGCAAAACAGTACAACAAAAAAAAAAAAAATTATGGTTACCATACTCAAAGTTAGTATCTTCACAAATTTGTGCAATCTTTATAGTTAAGTGTCATAAGTAAGGTTATGCATATCATTTCAGAATGTTCATTTGCATAGCAAAGAATTGATTAACAAAAGTGGTATACTAAAAAGAACTTTTCAAATAGATATTTTATTCTGACACTAGTGAAAGCAGTTGTATATACATGTGTTTATAGTGACTACATCCCATTTGGGGATGATACAATGTTTATTTAAATGACATACTGTTTATAATTAAACTTACACCTTCTAAATAGTCAATCTAAATATAACTATTTACATGGGATCCTAACTACATGTTAGCCTTGTTTTACTTTTTTTCCCCTCTCTCTCTCTTTTCACTTTCTCTTCCCTCTCGTGTTCATAAAGGGAAGAGATATAACGAGAGTTACAAACATGTTAATACATAATAGAATTACATTTAAACAAACCATGGTTTGAACAATAACATTGTGTCCTGGATAACATATTTTATCTGATGACCTAATAGAAATGTTGTTTATACACACAACCTCTGTTATCTAAGTTAATATTTAGGCACTGGGCTAAATTACCTAGTCCTTTTAAATAATCTGTTAGACATTTGCCTTATTTTGGAATGTAAATCATATTTTGAATCTATTAGGTTACATAGGTTTCTTATTAGATATGATATCTATGAACGTATAAATCTTACAGATAACACTATATTAAGACAATTAATGATTTCATTAGAATTTGGTTATCTTAATGTTTCTAACTTAAAGTATATAAAGTATGTTATTAGTGGAGTTTGTACTCTGTTGCTACAGTTTAGGGGTTGATCTCAGTGACAGATGTCATTAGGATTAGGAGGTTATAATTCCAGGTGAGGAGCGTTGGGGTGTTTGTTTTTATCTAGTGTATATAATAATTTTTTTTTTAAAAGAGTTTTTTGACATCCAGAGTAGCTTATTTACAGAAATTATACAGAATAAAGCTCAAGGAATATTTTTTACCCTAAAGACATGAGATTTAATATTTTTACTAAGAAAAAAATCATTTTTTTGCGGAATTTTTCACATCATACATATGATATTGATATGTTACTAACACATCTTTCAGGTACAATTACATAATATGACTATGTAGAAAGGCATATCACTTAACTTAAATAGTTTGATCCATATGTATAAAAGAAGTAATTTATTTAAATATCTAGCTTTTCATAAACCTAATATAGTATTCTTACAAAAAACCCATTTAACAAAAGATACTATTAAATTTCTAGATACAAATACATACACAAATATAATAAGCTCAGAGTGTATGAAAAAAAAGAAGTGCAGCAATATTGTGGAACAAAACATTACCATTACCCACAATAATCAAAACATACCAAGACAATAAAGGTTTGCTTTGCTTGGCTGTAATTGAGATGGGTAAGAATCTATATAAACTAATAAACAACTATTGGTTACTTGGTATTGGTACTAATACTATTAGACACATATTGAATCAAATAGTTTCACTATCTGAGGGACATAACATTATGGCAGGTGACTACAACTGCATCTTAGACCCTAAAGATACAACCACTTCAGGAAAAAGAAAGAAAAAGAAAAATTAAAGCACAAGCTAAACAACTTATACACTTCATAGACTTATGCCTACTCAAAGACATATATCATTTTGTGGATCATAACTCATTACAATACACATTCTATTCTAATAGATACAAAACATATTTTAGAATTGATAGGATATTTCTTTCCACACAGATAATGAATAACCTGAACAATAGCAAAATTATATCCTGCCTAATCTAGGACCATAATACTATCATATTTGATCTTAATATTAATATCACCCATAGTGTCCAAATTAAAAGGATTCTAGCATATCTCACACAACTTAAGGATTTTCAATCATTCATAACAGAAGAGACACAAAACTTCATTAATATAAATTCAGCATCAGACACACATTATATATTTATTTGGGATGCCCTAAAAGCATATTTATATTGACAAATAAACAAATGGTTTCATAATAAGATGAAAATATGGGATAAAGATATAAGAATAATACAGGATAAACTAGACTCACTGTACACAAATAATAAAGACAACCTGCCTTCAAAAATTATAAGGGATGAGATATACAAACTAAATGAGGAATATAGATATATCCTACATAATAAAACAAAGATAGCACTATAAAAATATAGGTTTCTTGCTTATTCTGTAAACCCTAAACATCTATCAAAACTTAACAATAAGACCAAAAGATTACATAAATATAATTATATTAAAGAAATACATTCTGCAAAAAAGAAAAGAGAAGTACATAGTATACAAGTTATATTAGAAGAGTTTAGATGCCACTTTCATGAAATTAATCAGTCCACACAACAAATTCAAACACAAGATAACATAAGAGATTATATCAACAAGAATATATATATATATATATATATATATATATATATATATATATATATATAATAAACTAAACAAACCACAAATAGAATTTATTGATAAACAAATTAATTTATCAGATATACTAAGTCAAGTAAGTAAGCTTAAAATTAACAAAGCTCCAAGTAACAATGGAATTATTTCTGAAGTATATAAGATAATGCCCAAAATGGCTATTTCCTTACTACACAAAGTATATAATTCGGCCCAAAATGATAATATTACACCCCCATCCTGGAAATATACATTTATATCCCTTATTTTAAAATCAAATAAAAACCCAAAATGCTGTTCCTCGTGCAGACCAATATCTTTACTGTATATCAGTTATAAGATGTTTGTGAATATATTCTCAGAAATATTGAAGAAATTCTTACTCCACTTAATAGACGAATACCAGACAGGATTTATAACTAACAGAAGTACTTTTGATATAAAACGAACCCTAGCTATTATAGACTTCTCACAAAGGAAGAAAAGGAACTTATCATTAATTAGTCTTGATATTAATGCGGCCTTTGAGTCTATTAACTGGATCTATATATTTCCTCTTTTGGAATGCTTACATTTTTCACATAATTTTATTAATCTTCTAAAACATTTATATGAAGAAACCTATGCATATATGAAAATAGGTTCATATATTTCCAATAAAATATCTATTACAAAAGGTACCAAACAAGGATGTCCTCTCTCTCCTCTACTATTTACTTTGATCATGGAACCCTGGGCAAATGAAATAAGACACAATAAAGAAATAGAGGGTTTGGAAATGGACAAAGATAATATAGCCAAAATCCAGCTGTTTGCGGATGATGTTCTTATCACCACAAAGGGAAATGACTGCTCATTCATGTCATTATATGAATCAATTAAAACATCTCAAATGATTTCCTGTCTATCATTCAATGACAATAAAACAAAAATTCTACCCATATATTCTAATAATAAAAAAATAAAAAAGGATGATAGGAAATAATACATATTACATTGCTAACACAGATCAAATCACATATCTTGGAATCATTCTTGCCAAAGACATTAAATCAATAATTCAATTATACTATAACAAATATTTACAAAATTTCCAATAATTATTTTCAAAATGGAATACAGTAATATTTACTACTGAAGAAAGACTAACCATTATAAAATGATAATTCTACCTACAAGCTTATACATAATACAATCCATTCAAATTCTACCCTCAAAAAGGTTTATAAATAAACTAAACACTTTATTACTAAGATTCTTTTGGTCACAAAAAAACTAGAATTACTATTAATCAACATACTAACAGCTGGAAGAATGGTAGAATAGCTTTCCCAGATCTAAATCTCTACTTGATTTCCGCTATAATCAGATCAATTTCTCAGCTCTTAGATATAACCTATTTAGCTAAATGGAAATCTTTATGGGAAGAATCAGCTATGGAACTTTTAACGAGACCAACAACATGTCAACTAGAATTCATAAACACACCTTTTATATGGATCTTATAAGAATATTTTGTCACACATACTAATCCTAATCATTCTGCCAGTTACATACATAATATTATAATTAACTTTAGAAACGTTATATATAAACATGTTAAATACAAAGACAACTTTTTTTGTTAGTTCCTATAGCATATACACAAGAGACTTTTGTTACCTCAGATATTAACAAAATTTCTCAACTGAAAAACAATGAGCTCAAATACTGGTTCCAGCTAACTTATGAAAATAAGACTAGTTCAATGGATCATATTATACAGGAACATGCACTTAACAATTCCTCATGGTTAGATATACAAACACTTATACTATATCTTGATGTTGTGTCTATCGGCTTATCCCAGTTAGGGGTTGCCACAATGGAACTCTGGTCCGCTAATGTTTGGTAGTGGATTTTTACATGCCGAGTTACCAGCCCTGATGCACAACCTTCAATGAAGGCATGCCCATTCATGCATGCCTCCACACAGAAGACACTCTAGCTGAGAATCGAATGTGACAACATCTTGCTGTGATGCGACAATGCTACCGCAGCACCACTACAACGGGACTATACTATATCTTGATAATAAGCTGAAACTAGCTTCACCAACTAGCAAACATGACACCAAGATATTATTACAATTTCTGCAATCAACATTATTATATCAGCATACATATTCAGGTAGTCTCTCCTTTAGTTATAGACTTTTAAGAGAAGAAACATTTTCTTGCACATATAACTACTGGAGTTATTATAGTTTAATTATTCATAATTCCCCAAGTGAGCAAGATAAGGTCAATATGCTACAATCAGCTGGGAAAACACCATTTTCTTTGAAATGGAAGATTTACACATGGAGATTCATGAACACATCCTTTCATACACCTCAATAGTGGACAAAATTATTAAAAAACAGAACATCTGTACTAGATGCAACTCTTATGTAGATATTAACTGGGCACATATGTTTTTTGACTGTCCAACCTTAAATATCTTTTGGAATAAAGTAAATGACTTTTTTCAAGCACTTTGTTAGACAACTTCATATTGAATAAACCATTAATCATATTTAATACACCTGTTCCACAATGTGTTAGGAAAACCAAATACTCATTTCTATGAACTATATTGGCAGTGGCTAGAAAGATCATAACAAAAAATTGGATTTCAAAACATCCTTCCTACATTCCCTGAGTTTCCTAATTTATTAAAAGAAGTTAGTCATTTACAAATAAGAACCATAACCTCTAGAACAACTAGAAAGACATATGAACATCATTTATGGGTTAACTTACAAAATATGTTGGAAAAAAATGATCATTTTGTATAAAGGTAATTGACTTTCCTTGTCATTCATGAGAATAAGCTACAAAATGAAGATTACGGTGTATGTAAATGTATAAATACTGGACGTCTATGTACATACTTTAGTTTGTTTGCTTTGTTATTCGTATATTCATATTTAAATGCTATAAATACATGTTATCAATTTGTAAATCTATAATGTAAATTATCTTATATATGTCTATTTGATTGTTTTCATTATAATCAAAATCAATAAAAGTTTTTAAAAAAAAGAAATCTGCACAAAATAAAATATGCAATTAAATTAACAGAAAACTCTCTTTACTAATGTTATAGCTTTGCATTGATCATATGCTTTCCTGCAAGGTAGTAGTAAGTGAGGTCATAAAATTCCCAAAAGGTTACTTTTCTCTGAGGATAAAAAACACAGCTGAAGATAATGAATGACTCAGTGAGAACTATTGTGAGTACAACTGCAAATTGAGATGGAATTTCACTAAGACTATTGAAACTTCCCGCAAGCACTCCTCCTACAACCCTTGCTGCCAAAGCTGGGACATGCTTAGAAAGCCAGACTAAAAATGTAAACAAAGACCAGAATCAAAACAAAAAATCTCTGGGACTGTCCCTTTGACTATGACTATTATCATTTCTCTACCTTATGACCTCTCCATCCAGTTGTGTCACTCTACAGTAAGTGTACCAAACATATAGTATATCTGACAATTGCTGCTGAAAAGGTAACATAATCACACTACCAAAGGAACTTGTACAGCTGAATTTCACTTCCAGTTGCAAAAGTTCAAAAGAAATAATACCTTTCATTAAAATCAGTTGTACCAAGCACATAGTATGTCTAACAATTGCTGGCAAAAAGTTACCATGATCACATTGCTAAAGGAACTTGTACAGCTAAATTTCTTCAATAGTTGCAAAAGTTAAAAAAAAACAATGCCTTCAGTAAAAATCTATGTAAGGCAATTTACAGCACCCAAACTAATTGTTTTCCTTCACATATGCATTAGTGTGTTCTGTAATGTAGTGTTGAATCTGCTGGAGGGACACACCCACATCCATCTACACCCACAGCCACAGGCCTTTTACTACTGAAGGTGAAGCAAAATTAATACTTTAACATAGTTTACTCTAGAAGTGTAAAACATCTCTGGAAATTCAGTAAAAGCCCATAGCAATAAATTTAAATGCTGTGACTCATGCCAAGCATTTAGAGTTCAAAGACCTTGTCTTTATATCCATAAACATTCTACCTTACAGAAAGTTTGTTTTTGGTGGTAAACCATCTGTGGAGGGAGTAATTGCATTTCATTGAATAACTGATTGGTCCTCCCCTCATCTCAGTTGTTTCTCCAGCTACTATAGCATTATTTCAAGCCACAGTCACTACAATACTGCCTTTTACAGTATAACTTCCGTACATCTGAACAGCAAGTTACGAGCTTGTGTTACTGTCTTTAAAATTATCAGGATTTGTCTTACCTCCTGTTTTGCCACATTTTACAGATAGTTTTTCCAGTATTTACTCCACTGTGGGCCAGCCCACTCTGTTCAGCCCTCACTATGCTCAGGTTCCCCTGCCCTATCCCCAATTCTCACCAACCTCAAATATATCTACACTTAAAGACCAGTGGCCCAGTAGAATCCAGAAGTATTTTATTCACTCTCTTCACTCTCTGACCTCTTGGCAGGAATGCCTTATTTTATTTTATTTTGTTTAGTTGCGTATTATATCTGCACTTAAACCTTACTTACTCCACCTCCTGCAGTCACCATCCTGTACTGTACCTAACCTTCTATTCAATCACAGTTTGTTCTCTTTATACTAGCTCTACCCACTTGTGTTCCAAATTCCTTCTCAAATCTCACTCTTCTCCATCCCCATCAAAACCTACCTATTCTCCACACTATTATCTCTGCTCATTACCTCACCATACTACAAGATTTTTCCAACACTAACCATGCTATTTCCTTCTTGTATCACATTATTCCTCCTCCACCTCTCATTCCTAACATCACCACCAGTAGTAGTAATAAATAAGCACACCTCAACTATTACTTCATCCTTGCCTGTCAACCATCTTCCCACAAGCTACTCAAAAATCTCTTCAACCTTATCATAATGCAATTCCATTGTTGTAACCCGAAGATACTAAAAAATGTCAGTCTGAATGTTAAGATAATGCTTCTAACCATCTCAGCTTAAAATGCCATAATAAATTAACTTTCTTTCTCCACCATACGTCAATGTTGTGACATCCACCACAACTCAGGACCCAGTCAAACCCCAAACCATAAAATGTACCTTAAAAGTTTTAAAATAGTCACTCTAAACATTAGAAGCACATGCTGCAAAAGCACAGATTGACATGCTGGGATGACCCATCATAACCCAGGCATCCTAGCCACAACTGAGATATGGCTAAAGCCTGAAATAAAATATGCTGAAATACTATCCCCAGTTATAATATTATTAGGCTCACTAGAAAGCAAAAAAGCATGTGGAATAGCTATAATCATTCCAGATATGGTCAAAGTAACTCCCTATAAAGGTACAATCCCAATGTTTGGAAAAGAAAACATTCTAATCTCATTCCCAAAACTTAATAGAACCAAGATCTTATGCATTGCTGTGCTATATATCCCACAGAACAAAACATTCCAATAATTGGAAACATACTATCCCGGATAGTAGATACAATCACATATGAAATTATCCTCCTGGGTGATGTAAACTTTGACTGACGGTCTTTATCTGTAAATTCATTGAGCAACAGAATGAACTTCTTTGGATTCACTCAACTTATTAATATACCAATAAGATACAGGAAAAATAATTCCCAACAATCTATCCTGGTTTGGATACTGGTTACCAATTCATCTAATTTTACCTCCTCAGGTACCCTGCCTGATACACTAAGTGATCATCTGAGAGCTTATACCCACAGGAATATTACACAACTAACATAGGAATATAAGCTCAAAACTACCTGTAATATCTCCAAATTCTCCAAGGAGTCTTTCATTGAATCTCTGAAAGAAATTGATGAGTCCATCCTAAAAAGATTCCCCTTAAATGATGCCGTGGAATACTTCAGTGCAGAATTTTTAAATGTTTTTAACATCTTAGCCCATGCAGTGTACAGAAAGAATTAAAAACAGACAAACCCCATGGCTTACCAACTAATGCAAACTCCTTAAGAAAGGCAAAGACAAACCATGGATTAAATGGCAAAAGAAGAAGAATGACAAAAAATGGCCACTGTTCAGACAGCTATGAAACCAAGTCAAGAAACAAGTTAATATAGATAAAAAGTCTTCTTATACTCGGTTACATGACAGCCATAAAAACAAGCTTAAAAAATTCTGGTCATCCATATCGTCTCTCATCAGCCCAGGTAAAAAAAAAAAAGAATCCCAACCCATACCCAAACATTCCTCCACTTCAAACAGCTACCTATTTCAATACATACTTCATAGAATGTACAGTACAGCCAACTTAACCTCAAACTCACCTAACACATCCCCCTCCACATAGCCAACATCCCCTACCTTAGACCCTAGCACATTTCCTTCATACAACTCATCTCTCTGAAACCTCTCCAGTACACATGCAGATAACTCCACCCACTTTACCTTTCAACAATTTCTATAACTCCCATAAAAAAACTTTTATGTAAACTAAAACCTTGTTCCTCTTCAGCCAACAACCTTTTCCGACAGTACCTAAATCTAGCTGCAGATGCAATAGCATACCCAATCAGCATTCTTATTAAAAGATCAATAACATAATCCTGTGCCCCTAACTAGTGTAAAATGGCACACAGTACCCCTTACATAAAGGAGGTATTTCCACTGACATCCAAATTTCCATCCCATAGCCATCCTATCTCCTGTCTCTAAAATCCTTGATAGATATATTCGTCAACAATTTCTCCACTTCCTTTTAAAATAAGCTAATCACCAATAGGTAACATGGATTTTGGCCAGATCATAGCACATCTACTGCATTACTATCATTTACAGACACGGTCAATAAACCTTGCAACTCTAATAAACTTGTATCTGCAGTATTTTCAGATCTATCAAAAGCCTTTGACATAGTCTCTCACAATAAACTCCTCAATCAACTTTCTACCCTTGGCCTAGTATCTCCATCTATTCAATTATTCTCTAGCTACCTTGCCTACAGGCACCAAGCAAAATGGCAAGGATCCATCCCCACATACCTTCCTACTTCTGCAGGAATTCCACAAGGATCCATCCTTGGCCCTTTACTATTCAATACTTTTATCAATAAGCTACATTCACCTTCTTGTGAAGGCACCTGAATTCAAATAGGTAGATGACTCTAACATCAACTGCTTTTCAACTACCTTAACTCACCTCCAATAAATCACTGAAAAAGCTGTTGTCTCCATTGAAACTTGGCTTACAATTGCACAATTCCTACTCAACCCCCACAAAACCATACTCCTACTCTTTATCTCAAAAACTCACACCCCTAATAAAGCATCCTTCAAAATATTTTCAGCAAATGGCACGGAAATTGTGTTAGTCAACCATACCAAACTTTTAGGAGTCATAATAGATGTTAATCTTAAATTTGACGTCCAGGTTCAAAGCAATGTCAAGAAAACCCATCAAATACTAGGCATGCTATAGAGAATCAATCACTAGCTGAGCACACTCACAAAAATTATTCTATCCAAAAGCTACATTCTGCCCTCCCTATCTATGGAGCACTAATTTTAATTAATTTGCAATCCTCCATAAAAACAAACTTGAAAGCTGCTACAACAAAATTGCCTGTTTGTACTAATTCATCCTCCTTTACCCATCACTGTAAAGCTCTGCATACCCTTAGCTGACTGGAACTCCCCCTTCACCTCTCCTACATTCAACTTATAACAATACACAAAATCACAGACAAACCATTAGCCTGCCCAGCTCTTATCCCTTTAATCAACATGCAATTTCCAATAAGAACTCTTAGATTAGAAGACAAACTATTCTCTCTATAAATAAACCAAATCAGTCCCCTGGACAAAGCCTATACAGGTACTCAGTGGCAAAAAAAAAAAAAAAATTGGAACTCCTTACCTCTAACTAACAGAACTACTTCTAAAGTACCCACCTTTAAATGATCCCTAAAAGAATACCTTACAAACTCTTGAACCTGTTCCTGTGCCAGTCCTGACTGAGCTTACACACTACACTTCACTCACCCCCTTTCAATACAGATCACACTTCACAACCATCTCCTGCCTCCTACTCCACTCCTTTTTGCTTTCTCCTCTACCTTATCTTATTTAATTCATCTCTGCAGACTTTTCCTCTTCCTCTTTCCTCCCTTCTCACCTAAACTAACTGAAGACACCCTATCCTGCACTCTTCTTATAATTTCCTACTCTCCGTCCTTCTTATTTCTACAACCATAATATGAACACCTCTCTCATATTAAGACAGCACTCAGTTTCTTCTAACTGTATCTAATCATGTAATTTCTGATTCCTCTTTAAATATCTTATTAGAATTGTCTCAGGTCTCATTTATCACCTATTACTCTATGTAACAAATATTATACCATGCGAACATCGCAAACCCGACAAACATGCATGCTGATTGGCTAATCCAACCAGCGTGCACATAGTAAATCCTACAAGAAACAACGCAAAAAGTCCGGTCGCTAAATATCATGCGGCTACAGCAAATAAACAGTAAAGTAAAGTAAATCTAATACCCAAAACACACAACAATTTAACGAAAACACAGAAAACGAACCAATTTCCATACTACACTCCTCATTCCCTCACCTCGAACACTAAAAAATAAAAAGTCATGCGATCGCCAAATACATCACACACACACTACATAACCACCACTTATAACACAATAAAACCAAGCATTCTCATAAAACCATTCACTTACCTATATTCCTACAATACCTATACACAGACAACTCCAAAAATGTACATACTAAAACACACCACACATCCCTCGCATAAGTCAAAACACACACCATACCGAGCGTCCACATCAGCATACATCTAATAAAGTGCATACAACACCACCATCTAGTGACCAAATAGTAAAGTACATATTTTAAAAAATTAATACAAAATTAAAAAACTACACCACATTTCAACATACCTATAACTACTAAAACATAACTGCGTTATAAGAAAAGCTTCTACACTGCTTAAACTATATTATACCAAGCACCCACCTGGCCCTTTCCCTAACATTTCCTGAAAACTAAAAATAAGCACGTGTATTTGAAATTAAAACGAAGAAATAAACAATAAACAAAAACTGAAATTGTGGACTATTTTATCTCACAAAAAGTGGAAGAATACAAAAAAAAGCAAAAAAAAAACATAAATAACAGCAATACAAACATAATACAAAACAAACTAACACCATGGTATAATGGCATAGCCCACTCCTGGGTGTGGGTAATGCTGGATTTACTCACGGTTGTCTTTGTTTGGTCCCTCGGGCGTCGCCCTCGGGGCCCAACCACGCCAATATGTGGGTGATCAACATTACCACCCAGGCGCATGGATGTGCTATAATACTCGAACTTCATTGATTTTTCTCACATATTCTCTTGCTTCAAATCATGTTTGTTTTTCCATTGCACTCTACTATAAGCAAACATACATTCTGTTTTCTCATTAAAACATTTTTTTTTTCATTTGTAATGTTTTTAGTGTAACATGACACTTTGTCATTTAAAAAATGTACTTGATGTGTTGTACATTATC
>NC_056749.1:56129796-56137296 GCF_019279795.1 Protopterus annectens
AAAAGGTTTTTTTTCCCCAAATCATAGGCTGGATCAATACATGAAGAGCAGGGTATTTATTTTCTTGAGAGAGGGGAGCAGGTAGAGAGGGGCAGCAGTGAGATGAAACCAGGTCCTTGATTGTAGTGGTATAGCTCCAAATCATAGGCTGGATCAACATAAAAGTGAAGAGCAGGGTATTTTATTTTGAGAGAGAGAGGGGAGCAGGTAGGGAGAGGCAGTGAGATGAAACCACAGGTCCTTGATGGTGGCAGTATGTAGCTCAAATCATAGGCTGGACTGGTCACAGTGAAGAGCAGGGTATTTCTTATTTTCTTTTGAGAGAGGGAGCAGGTAGGAGAGGCAGTGAGGATGAAACCACAGGTCCTTTGATGGTAGGTATGTAGCTCTCAAATCATAGGCTGGATCAATACAGTGAAGAGCAGGTATTTCTTATTTTCTTGAGAGAGGGAGCAGGGGTAGGAGAGGGCAGTGAGATGCAAACCAGAAAGTCCTGATGCAGGGTGCATGTGTAGCTCTGCAAATCATAGGGCTGGGATCAACAAGCAGTGAAGAGCAGGGTATTTTATTTTCTTGAGAGAGGAGCAGGTAGGGGAGAGAGGCAGTGAGATGAAAAACCACAGGTCCTTGATGCAGAGTAGGTATGTAGCTCCTCAAAATCATAGGCTGGATCAATACAGTAGTGAAGAGCAGGGTATTTCTTTTATTTTCTTGAGAGGAGCAGGCAGGAGAGGCAGTGAGATGAAACCACAGGTCCTTGATGGTGGTATGTAGCTTCAAATCATAGGTTGATCAATACAGTGAAGAGTAGGTATTATTTCTTTGAGAGGAGCAGGTAGGAGGAGGCAGGAGATGAAACCACAGGTCCTTTGATGGTGTATGTAGCTTCCCATAAAATCATAGGCTGGATCAATACAGTGAAGAGCAGGGTACAGAGGAAAAGACGCCGGGCCAGGAGCGGACAGCAGCCAGTGGCAATATTAGGGTATTTTTATATTTTAAATATGTTCAAAACAAGAAATTTAAAATGCCCTCTAACAACTGGTGGTAATTGCATTGTACATGAAATAATGTAATACAGTCAGGAAGGCGTGTATCAAAGAGCATGTGCATAAGCAGTGTCTCAAGGGCCTAAGCGTGATCTTTGAAGACAGCCCAGAGGTAATATTTATCTGCCACTGGCAAAATGTATTTCTTTTGAATGTGGGTTTCAATGCTGTTTCATCGCATGTGAGTTCTTAAGGGCAGAGAAGTTATACCGTTAAGTCTATTTTCATTGTGGAGACTGCCTTGCTTTTGTTTAACAGATATGTGGCTTAGGAGGTTGTGCTGTAAAATGCAAAGAAGACTTCAAATGAAATCTAAAATCATTGCAGAAGTAAAGCGGCATGTACATTACAGTGTTGCGGTAAATGGGGCCAATGAATTGAAGGAATGGGACAAGGAATGGCCGTGCAGGGTGGGGGCTCCATTCACCTCATGATTTTGTGAGGGGGTAGCAAAACTCAGACAGCCCTGGTTGAACTATACCTTCAGTTGTCCATTCTTTGCAGAATGAATAGATATTTGCTTCTTTATTTTGGTTTGTTCCTCATACAATGAAGTCACTAAATGACAGACATTTGAGCTTCAGTACGTCATAACCTTCAGAAAAATGCATGCTAATGCAAGACCTGTTATTCTATCAACTGTCTTAAGTTTATATTAAGAGCAATTTTTAGTAGTGTTTGTATGTTCCCCCAATATATTTAGCCTTTGTCCAGATTTCCCAGCATATTAAGAGGTTGAGAGGTATGTGTGCAAATCACTTTGTAGAATTAGGAATATCCAAACCTCTCCATTGTCCCCAATTTTAGCCTTTCCTCAAATGTTGCCTCCCCTAATAATCCTTCCTCAAAATGGCAATTAAAATGTGGGATTGAAGTCTCCTAGAATAATGGTGTTGGCTTAATGGCATAGAACACCATATTAGTTAGGGAGATATGGGACTCGATGGGGTACATAGAGGGACCTATAGTTAGGTATGACACAGTAAGGAGTTTTGTTAATGCTAAGTTGGATGCAGAGGAATTCCACCGTCATTATCTCACTTAGCAAGTCTGGAGATGAATTGTTCTTGTAAGAATACAGTGTAGACACCATCACCCTTTCATCTATGTGGTGGTAGGCCTGAACTTCTGTGGCAGGTATTGAAATCCTGCATTAAAGGAGTGCTGGGTCACCCGGTCTTGAACTAGGTCTCTGTGATGATGCATATATAGATGTTTTCCAGGGGAAGCAGTGCTTGTAAGTGAGTGGACTTTTACCTTAGGCTCCTGAAAAGGAAATTGGTTATTTTCTAATTCATGTAGCTATAAAATTCAGTAAAAACTGGTAAAAAGTTTCTGAATGCAAAACACACTATTTAAGCAGCATCATGAAATAGGGAGCACTTCTAGTAGAGAGAGAGATTCAACTATATATACATAGCCATGAGAGTTTCCTTTTATACCTTTCTGTCAAAAACAAACGCGACACCATGGTCACACAGAGTTTACAGTTGTTGTAACTGAAAAATCTATTTATAGTGGGCTTCCTTGCACCAAGGCTGGAGGTGTGTGTGTGTGTGTGTGTGTGTGTGTGTGTGTGTGTGTGTGGTGTGTGTGTGTGTGTGTGTGTGACAGAGTCAGAGAGAAAATGCCCTAGCTCTAACAGGTGGAATTTATGTGCAACTGTTTTGTTTAGCAAAATGGTATCATTATTGTGGTACAGAATTTTAAAGCAGCAAGTTAGCACAGCAGGTAGGCATACTCTGTACCCTTGATGCAAAGGGCTGTAGGTGCTATTCATACAAAGCATGTACAGATTTGTATTTTTTTTAAGGGTATGGTGACTGCAAAGTTCTTAGTATATCCTCCCTTTGGATGAGAGCCACCTAATAACTATGGAATCCTGGTTTTTTCAGCCTGGCCACCCATTCCCTATTGTAATATACCAACTTACCATTTATTTTAATGTAGCACATGCAATTTACCTTCTTCACAAGCAACAGGGCACTGAATTTGTAAATGAAACACTGAAATATAAAGTTTTTTTTTTTCTAGGTTAAACAACCTCTTCATTGGTTTCAGATCTCTTTTAATGTGGAATTATTCAGATGACTTCACTTCCTTGCAGAGATTCTTATGCATCTGGATTGATATTGGTGTGATTGTAATGGACAGAAGTTTGAGTGTTCCTTTATGGTTGAAAAATGTTCTGAATTGGGCAGGCTTGTCATTATTGGTCCATATGATTTGTTTCATTGGCTTAAAGGAAAGATGCTCAGAACTATAAATTTAAAACGCAGATTCTAACAAGTGGTACTGCTGTATTATACAAGGGATACAATTCAATTATTATGTAGTAGAGTAATTGTTGGTCAGGGAAGGTGAATCAAAGAACTCTTTGGCATGTTTCTAAAAATGTGCAAGGAGCCTGCGTGATTTGAAATGGGCCAAAGGTAAACTTCACCCTGCCACTGGCCAGAGGCATGTTCGCTGAATGTGGGTTTCGGCGCTGTTTCAGTGAATGTGGGTCCCAAAGGTAGAGAAGTTTTAATGCCAAGTCTGTTTTCATTGTAAGACTATTGCTTTGTTTAGGTTTTAGTAAATGTCTGTCAGTGTTTGTGCTATAAAATTTGAAATAAAAGTTGTAAATGAAATCCAGATATCTGTAATCATTGTAGAAGTAAAGCATAAAAACAGTATGCACACTGGAGAGATTTGAACAGTGTCTATGACAAATGGGGAGAAATAGCCAAGTAATGGGACACTGAATGGCTGCGGGGGCTGTGAGGGGGGGGGGCAACAGAGGGGGTGGGGCTGCATGGCGCGGGCTTGGGTTTGCACCCCTGCAAAAATCCTGCGGGCCCTATGATGAGGAGTTACACTGGATAGTTGGATCAGGAGCCAATACGCTAAAGGCTGCGAGCACAGTGGAGTCAGGCCACCATCTAGTGACCAAACTCTCAGGCATGAACAGCAAAGTTCCCGTAGAATCCAGGGCTGGAAGTTTGGATGAAATGTGGCTTTTATCGTGGCTAGGAGAAGGTAGTAGAGAACTAGATCAGGATATGTGAGCATTGGTGGAGAGAAAAGGATGGGTGGCTGCTGCACTACCTAATAGAGAGTGAGTTCTAACCACCTAGCAGGGGCGTGGGACTAGTGTCTAAGTTTAGCAAAAATCAACTGTATTCAGACATACTTTGGTTTTAATTCTGTTGAGACTGCAGCTGTAATTCTTTCAGGGGGTAGGTTAAGCAGGTCCTTGGCTATTTAAACAGATTTTCTACTCAGTTTGCTTATATGAAAGTGCATTTTTTTGCATTTGTATTTGTTTAATGTGATAGAGCAATGATATCCATGGACCTTCTTAAAAATCAGACATGAATCAACATCTGGTAAAATTATTAGTTCAGAATCACACACTTATGCAATAGAGGCTAAATGAATCAAACCCTGGTCTCTAACATTTAACAAGTGTCACAAAGGCTACAGCATTTTAAAATTCTTTATGCATTCGCTAACCACAGATCTCTCACTGGGCAGTGCTCATTTATTGGGGAGGTTTGGAAGAAAGGCTTCACAACACAGCATAAAAATAACAATCATGAAAGCCATACAAAGCATAGTACAGGAAGACGTATCTTAAATTAATGTGTTGGGAATGTCGGACAATAACATCCATATCTTGAACAGCAAAACGTATGACAGTCTGATGTCTGGCATTATTGTCTTACTAGTAAACACTGATATACCAGGAATTACAGAAAAATGACAATAAAGGACATGGCAAAAATGTTATACAACATCAGGCATGTTCTGCAAATTCAGGCTTTCGGATGAGGTATGAATAGAGATCAGTTACAATTTAACAGCATATGTCGCACAGCATATGTATGCAAGTGCATCATAAAAGCACAGTTTTACTCTTATCCACCTAACAAAAGGTGTAGCAACTTCACTTTTATACCTCACCTCTGTGCTAGACAGGAGATCCCCTACAGTAAAGGTTAAGCTATACACTCAAGTGTTGGTAATACAAGTAGAGATTGCTAGTATTTTATTTTTGCTTTTAATATCACATATCCAACATGCTTGCACTATGATTTACCTTATTGACAGCACATGAATTCCACAATCTGTCCTATAACAGGCACATTAGCTGATAGCAGACAAATATCACTAAGCTGACAACAGGTTGGTATAAAAAAATTATTACTTAAAATGTTATGATAGTTAAAGTACTGACGTGGCCATATTTCATCTGGTTGTTTTCACCACACACCTGTGCCATAAATTTAGAATATCTATTAAAATATCAGAATCTTTCTAAGCTTAAGTTATAAATAAAGGCATTACTGAGGCCAAAATTAAACATCATCCATGAAGTACGTGGAATATATCTTGTTATGCAACAAAACAGGCCATCCAAACTAAAAATCACGATGTATATAGCGATCCACAGATCCACATTGCAGTTCTCATGGTATTGTCAATGGTTCTGCCATGGAGGTCCTGCCATTAAGCAGAAAGTGAAGCAGTTTCCTGAGACACACTGCAATGAGTAAATGTGTCTAGTATATGTGCTGGGGGGCACATCTGGGTGAGATCCATAAAAAAGACTTTTATTTTTATTTATTAAATGAAGTATTGATGTGGCTGTGATATACCAGTGGTACGGGATATCACAATCCCGTTTAAGGAAGGGCCGGTTTTACTTGCGGTACTACATCCCTTTGCCTTCTTTTATATTTAAGTTCGAAAAACAACATACACATTACCAACTGAAATATGAAGCTAAAGTCTCTGTAATATTAGGAAAAGATGTGACAATGAGAAGCAGCCCAATTGTGAGTGATGAAGTAGTGCAAACTAAAAGCAGAAACGCTACTGTTTCCCAAAACAGGAAGAATTGGAGCTTCATTACTGCCATTCATTGAAAAGAGTAAAAGATGAGCAGTTCTGGTGACAGCATGGACTTGGCACAATACAACAGCTTGGGATTACTGACTGTAATGTACCTTCATGCCTCTTCTGGAAAAGACCACCGGAAATGTAATAAACAACAGAGTGCACAGAAATGGTAAACAATAACCTGCAATCCAAAAGGAACAGCAGAGAAGCAGAAGGCAGCAGAAGAAGAGAACACATGAAATCAACTGCATTTATTCAAGGCTTTTGCCACGGAAAACTCCTGACCAAACAAGTGATGTCAGTTCTGTGGTTCTGCTCATACCATCTTGCTTGCTCACTGCATCATCACTGTGTGTATGTATATATATATATATATATATATATATATATATATATATATATATATATATATATATATATATATAGTTCTCATGGTATTGTCAATGGTTCTGCCATGGAGGTCCTGCCATTAAGCAGAAAGTGAAGCAGTTTCCTGAGACACACTGCAATGAGTAAATGTGTCTAGTATATGTGCTGGGTTTGGATGGCCTGTTTTGTTGCATAACAAGATATTTTCCACGTACTTCATGGATGATGTTTTTAATTTTGGCCTCACTAATGCCTTTATTTATAACAGCTTAGAAAGATTCTTAGAAGATTGCACCTGTCACCCCTGGGCTTTTGGATATTGGCAAAGGCTCTTGCTACCCCCATAGTGCCTTTTTTAGGCAAGGCTCAAAAGACAAACCCACCTGCATAGGTATCACAAGGGATAAGAAACTAAGAGTTATGCTACTCAACGCCAGAAGTCTAAACCTCAAGATGCACGCACTCGAAACTCTTCTTAGCATGGAGAACATCGATATCTGTGCAGTAACAGAAACCTGGTTCAGGGCTCCCGAGAACACCCCAGCAGTACCAGGTTATACCTCATACCATGCATTTCGCCCCAAAACTTGGACCGAACCACGAAAGGAGGGGAGTATTGATATTCATCAAAGATACCCACACCTCCAGGTTGGTGGCAAAGCACAAAGCATCAGAGACTATCCATGTGCAACTAACAGTGGGTAAAACTGCCTTCCAGTTTATAGCCTGCTACACACCACCCTCCCAAACCCAGGAACCCCACTCAGCCTTCCTGAGAACACTAGAAAATATGAAGGTCTCTCCAAACACCATTATATTGGCTGACTTCAACTACCCAAACATAGACTGGGAGCATTACTCTCCAGCTCCAACACACTAGCCCAAAGGTTCCTAGAATTTATAAACTCAAATGCTATGGAACAACTTGTCACCACTCCCACAAGAGGGGAAAACATACTGGACCTGATCATCACCAACATGGGGACTCTATGCTCCAGACCAGAAGTGTATCCCTCACTGGTAAGATCAGACCATAAACTAATCTCACTGGATATTCACATCCCGACCCCACCCCCTGCCCAGAAAACCACAGTGAAAAACTTCTCTAAAGAAAATTTCACACTCCTCAAAACCAAGGTGGAATCCTTCAAAGCCCCCGGGCCTGTGGAAAATACGGCCCAGACCACAGAATCCT
>NC_056749.1:56142296-56147214 GCF_019279795.1 Protopterus annectens
CCACTACGCAAGGCAAACAATGTAAAAAACATATATTTTTTTATCTTGCCATGATTTACTGCACTTCCTAAAGCTACCTGCAGCAAAAATAAGTGCTCATTCCTAATTTTATTTTTTTTTACTCTTGTCTGTCCTCATGGGGGCAGACATTGTGATTCCTTTGGAAAGCTAAATCTGGTCTCAATGCACAGACTGATCAGAGAACAAATAGCCCTACCATTTGTTGAGGTCAGACTAGACTCTTCAATTCAACTTAGAATGGACCACCTGAAAAAATGCTGGCAAGTTTGAGAGTCTGCAGCTCATGTGTGTCATTGACTGGTACGTGCTGAGCTTTTACAAATGTTGTTCCTATTGCTGTACTCACACATTTTCTTGAAAGAAACTTGCAAAAGTGTCAACAAATTACTGAGATAAAAATACTTTCACAAGGAGCAAGTTTTGTAAGTTTCCAAATCCTGGCCAGGTTATTTCTCCTCCCATCTCCCTCCTTCAGTGGGCTACTAGTCTCACATTTCCAGCTTGGGTAGATCTCAACTATTTAGTCAGCTTTGCATGACAATAGACATAAAAAAATCCTGGCAGGCCTTCGTCGTGTGCCACTAAAACTGTTCCCTTATATGTCTCTCTTCAACTTCTGAATAGCATTTCCCAGGAATAAAAAAAAAAAAAAAAGTACACACATCAGCCGTCCAGAGTTTGGGCTAATCTATCCATTTCTTATTGTAACGCAGTAAAACATTCAGTTTATAAGAATAATGCATTCTCCTGGCTGCTGACATGTGGTAATATTTACATAGTTCCTCTTTATAGCATAAATTCCTGAACTTATGCGAGTATTCAATGTGCCAAGCTTTCACAACAGTTCTCATTTTCTTGAACAATGACCTCCCAAGCCCTGATGTGACCCAGTACTTCGTCAATATACTGTAAATACATAGATATCACAAATAGGCCGCGTGCACAATATTATGACACATACAATAATACACACACATACCATCATTAAACAAGATAAATGCAATCTAAATCATATCAATATAGTTATGATTTCTAGTTTATGACCCTGTTTGTCTATGGAAACTTCTTTGAATTTATGTTCAAGCAGTTGTGTATATTTGTTGTATATTATCTTTGTTTAATTGTTTCTCAATATTCTGCAATCCACTGTGTATGTTGCATCAATTGTAAAATCTTTTCGATTTTACTCCTTTTATATTTGCTATGTTTTGTAACAAAATAGTTAAGTGTTTTATAATTTATTTTTATTATTTTTATAATTGTTTACTATGTATCTGGAGCTTTTCCCAGCCTCCGCTTTCGAAAACTGGTCATCTTGTGTCCAGTCGGACTAACTCAAGGTAAACAAAATGGAAAAATAAATAAAAATAAAATATACTAAGAAAATCAATCAATCAATATACCAAGAAAATCCAAAACTTAAGAAAAACACAGGGAGTGGAAAATCGTTTCCTTGATGCTGTCATGAAAATCCCCCACTACTTATTCATAGATATTATAGGCAAACATATATATATATATATATATATATATATATATATATATATATATATATTACAACATATATAATATATTAGGCAAACAATGTACCCAATACACACGTAAGTCATAGGTGACACTCATAGTCAGGCACACTGATGTCCCACTTACCAGGCTAAATAAGCTGAGAAGTGTTACTTCGTCAGCTGCCTGTCGGGTTGCCAGGATCTGCCACATAACTCCATGCACTCAGGTCACTCCACAACCAAGTAAGCACACAAATATGACTCTGTCATTGTCCATGTTGTTGAATGAACTGAGGCTGATGCTGCCTCCCTGGACTACAGGGCGAAAAGAGACATGGGAAGAGTTCTCTCATCTTGTAGCCCAGGGAGGTATGACCCCAGCCCTGAGTAGCATTCTGCCATCGCTTCTCAGAATGATACCGCAGTACAAGGACAAAATGATTGACTTCAACAATTGGCTGGGTGCTTCTGTGTCATTCTAAGGGGATCCAGTATCTGTCTGTCTGGGGACCGACATGGTCGACAGAACATGATGCTTTGCCAGGAGATGGCCTGGGCTCTGTCGCCCATGGGATTCCGGATACTGGCTAAGGCTTTGTCCGGCCCTATAGTGCCTTTTTAGACAAGTTTCAAATGTAACGTGAACAGGCAAAGCAAAAAACTGAGGGTAATGCTACCTCAATGCTAGGAAGTCTAAACTTCAAAATGCACTCACTCAAGGCACTCCTAAAATGGAGAACATCGCATACCTGTGGCAGTGACTGGAGACTCTGGTTCAAGGCTCCAAAGAGCACCCCTGCACTCACCAGTTGGCTATAACTCATACCACACTTTTCTCGCCATGTAACCTGGACCGGAACACCAAAGGCGGAGGGTGTGTGCTCCATATTCATTAAGGATATCCACCCTCCAGGCTAATTGCTCAGCATAATGCATCCGAGGTTATCCGGCGTGCCAACTCTGGGCAAAACTGCAACTAAATTGTAGTTTGCTACAGAGATCCCTCATCATGTCCCACTTTCTTGGATATACTGGAAAATATTAGGTTCAAACACCCTAATAATGGGTGATTTCCAACTACCCCACCATTAAATGGGAAAACCACCATGTACCAACTCCTCAATAACGCTTGAATCTATAAATTCCAGTGCCCTGGATCTGACCTGATCCTGATATGGCAACAATATCCAGGACGTAGTCATTACCAACAGGAATGACCAGTGTTCCACCACCCAAAGTCAACTCCTTGTTGGTCAGGATCCGACTATGTTAATCACCCTAGATATCCACATCCCGCCCACCCCTGGCTATTAAGGAAAACCATAGTACCTACAGCTAACTCCATGCTTCCACATTGCATGCAGTGAACTCATGACACCCATGCAGATGGACAATACAGTTATGATTTTGAATCCTACACAATGCACTCCCAGGAGCACTCACATGAGTGCATGATCAGCATCCCAAACAGAAACTAAGAAGCTATCCCCAAAAAGGAAGCCATCAGCCAATCTGGTGGTCCCATGCCACAACAAACTGCAACAGAAAGAAGAAACTGGATGCAAAAGAGAGGCAAAACATCATGAGCGGTGAGCCCTGGCTGGGCCTCAGTAAGACGCCTGAGATCCCTTCTAAGAGCATCCAAAGTATCTATGAAAATAAAATCACCACTGATTCTATGACAACCACAAAGCATTCTATACACCCATGTGTCAAGAATCCAATGGTACCACCCAGATCTGCTCTGAGTTACAGCATATTAACTGCAGATGAAAATTACAGAACCAACTGATACGCTGACATTCTGTCAGGAGGGTCTGGTGCGCTAACTTACCACCCTCTCAATAACTTTCTAAAGCGCGGCCCATCTATATATGAAGGAATGCAGAGCCCTGTAGCAAACTACACAGGGTAAAAGCTGCACTTTCTGAAGCCAAAACACAGCATCCATGGGACTGGACAGCATCCCAGGGCTGCGTTTTACATGTTCAGAACGAATTGGTTCCTTAACCTACAATTGCTGTTCAATCATAGCCTCACATCAGGCTTTGTGCCCACCGAATGGTGCACAGCAACAGTTATCCCAATCCACCAAATGGGAGCCACCACTAATCCCAGGAACTATCGCCCCTATTAGCCCGATGAGCTATCTGCAAGGCCATACGTATAGCCCAGGTAGTACCACCCATCGTGGTCCTGGGGCCTATACAAGCCCAGCTGGGTGCTGGGTACCCTGCGAGCTTTTATGACCCAAGACGCCTTTCCTGCGTTATTATTGAGCAGAGTTACAGGTGATCCTCGGTGCATTCTTCTATTTCCCATCCATCATCAACAAGATTTTTCTTGAAGAGTGTTGGAGTTTTGCTCTGACATAGATAGTTTATTCAGTGTTTCTGGAACAGGAATTCATCCCTCGCACATTTATTGTTTAGGTCCCCAGCATGGCGTCGATTGATTTTGGCGTGAGCATGTCCAAAAGCCCTGGCCTGGATGTTTAGCAAACAGTGATTTGAGGCGACGGAGCAAAGATGGAGCTTGAGACGCACCAGGAAGTATTCGTTTGAGGCGGTATCCTCAGTGAGGGTACTTCGGTTTTCCGTTGTTAGATAAACCAGGTGGTACATAACAGGTATGGCGCATCATATCGGGCTCCAATGAGACGATCTGCCTGAACCTTGGTGACGAGGTGCCGGCGGGTAATGTGACACTGCAGCTGTCTGACCCGTGTCCCATGCTGCCTCACCTTTGCGGCTGGGCATACCACCGCCTACAAGAAAACTATATAACAGAGCCAGCTGATGTACACGCACTTTATTGGGCTGAGGTTGCTGATGAAAGAGTTCAGTGGCCTTTGCAGGATCATCCACATCATTAGGAGTTTCGAGACCAAAGCCCAGCCCATCTGTGATCCTTCTCAATTAGTTGAAGACCTTTCTGTAAAGGTTTTGTATCAGAGTAGTAGATTAAACAGATCGAATTGGTACGCAACTGGTCTGGAAGTTGATTGAGTCCGTTACGCTTTCACAGTGGTTCTGCTGCGAGTTGCCGTTAACCCATCTTTGTAGACAGATGCATATTTGCCCAGTGAGTTTATCTACACCTCCAGAGCTGGGGATGGTGCTGAAAGCTTGGCAGGCCTAGATAGGCTGTGCGAACCATCTTACCTGTCCATGAGTTTTGTGATCATTTCAGAGTAGTGCCCATCAGGTTTAGAGACATGATCTGCCTTACAAGCCTCCGGAACTGAGTTGGGAGTCCAGAGTTTGAGACACAATGCCCCGGTTTATAAGTTCCACGGATGATATGTTCCATGGCCTGCAGACCAGGCCCTGCCAGGCCACGGGGCGGTAGTTCCCCGGGGTCCATTGTGGCTCCTTGTGGAGTGGGATAAC